>NW_010333789.1:0-52296 GCF_000700745.2 Antrostomus carolinensis
AGGAGGACGGCACCGAGCAAACTTCGGGATCGCGAGCGATGCCCCTTGCTGCAGCAGAACCAGCGCTGGGATAAACCGGGATAAGACGGGATAAGATGGGATACGAGGCGACCCGGCGTGCAGAGCTGCTCACATCTGGCCTCACGCTGCTCCCCGTGCAGCCACCCCCTTGTTTTCTTGCTCCTGAGGAACCGTTTCCAGCCCTACTCTGAACATCCTGACCCACTACCGGGGCTTTACAATAAAACCTCCTCCTTGCAGTACAAAGTGTGACCCATCGGTCAGTCGGGGACCTGCTCTGGATCCAGAGGTCACAGTAGGGCCAGCACCTGAACACGGACACTGCCATCACCCTCCAGAACTCGCAGCTGAGGGTCAAGACACACGGGCCTGAATTTGAGCACTGAGAATTAAATTTCCCATTGGATTTATGGGCCTGCTCTCAGGGGAAATCCCGATCCCATTCAGGTTGTTAGGATTTTGCCTCTAGCTCCTACACCCACAACACAGAATTAAACATGAGATTAAATATTTGCATGTGCTGAGCAACCAAGAAGCCATAAAGAAGCACATTCTAATGGTCCCCGCATCAGGATTTTTGCCAAACTACTTTCAGCTCCGTTCCCTGGTCTGAATTACCACACGGCCACGCAAACACTCTGGGTAGCCCAGGAGAAGAGGCAGCAACAGGCAGGAGCTGGCACAGGAGCCAGCGACCATGCAGCCTCACGCCCGCTCACAGCCCTTGTGACACCATCATCTACACAAAGCCTGGTCGCTCAAGTTTAAATAACAAAATACAGTCAAACTTTAAACACGTATTTACAGGTGGCTGCTGATAAAGCCAAGTGAATCATGTAATTATGCCCCTTCCTTATTTTGAATACCTTAAACATCCACGTCTTGTTTGTACTTCTGTCCTCTCGCCAACTCAAGCTCAAATTATGGGTACGTGATGGTAGTCTCCCAAATCCTGCTCATCCACGATGAAGCCAGGAGTGAAGCGTTTCACTTGCAAAACACGATGGGGCTCTCCAGAATATGATGGGTTACGTTCAGCCTGTCTCCTCAGGTTTCCCCCCATTGTGTTCGTACACAACCGAGAGCAGGAGCAGATGAAAGCTGAGGCACGAAAGGCATGTGCCTAAGGCCTTGGCTTTCGGAATCACAAGGTAATATCAGGATCCAGTGTTTTCTGGAGGAGAGAGGAAGGGGGGATGCGTGTCTCACAACAGGCCTACAAAGGAGAGCTTTACGCTACAACGCAAGGATAACCGAGGTGATGACGGCAGTGCTTGTGGTTCGATGATACAGCTGGCCTCCAGCAGAAGCAGGAGAACAGATAACACCCGTAAGGAAGATGCCTGGTCCCACACCTGCCCGTGGGCAGGCCAAGCCTCCACTAGCCGTTGCCCACTCCACGCAAGGCTCCGCATAACCTTCATCGTGCTTTTTCACCCCTCCAGCCTTTTGGCTCTGTGATCCAGACAGGAGAAAAAAATAACTTGTGACATCCCCCAAGGACAACCCACCAGTCACACCACGGCGAAATGTCATTCACAGCAAATTAAATCCTGACATAGATCATCCTACTCCTCTCATCTGCAACAAATACCAACACTCTCAGGATCTCTCTCGGCATGAGCCTATCTGGGCTGCAGCAGGTCACCAAATGTAGCCCACATCCAACCTCACTCCTCAGCCAGCCCCACCACCGGAGAGCGTGTTCCAGGCTGCTGCTTACAGGAGCAACACGACTGACAAACGAGCTCTAATTACGAGGCCTGTGTTAGGAGTGAAGACACACATCCCAAGAAGATCTCCAAATGATTTCCAAATGCGAGGTAAACTTTACAGAGATGGTGTTTAAAAAAATTGGGTAGGATACGATATAAAAGAGCAAATTGGGAATCAGGGGGACAAAACCAACACAATAAAATAAACTTTTCTGATTATCATTTCTCTCCAAAAAGCTCACCTTGTACAAGAGCAGCTAACCATTCAAAGAAATATTTAATACACAGAAAGAACTATTAAGAGAGCATTTTCCATCTCAATTCTTTCAGTTCATCTACACTAGAGAACACTAAATTACGACAAATAGGGAGCAACCCTTGTGTGAACAGCGTCCGTTTGACTCGCCTGGTGCAGTTCACATCAGCTTAGAAAACAAAATAAGCAGCAGTGACCCCAGTCATGCCTGTACTGGCATCACTGTGTCCATGCTTCAGCTCTGTGTGATATAATACAGCAATAAATAACATCCTTAATGAAACTGCTGAATGAGCCTTAGTGAAAACTGCATGAAAACAGAGAGCACCTTGCTATTCTGAACTGTTGCTTTGATTGCACCTCACCTGAAGTCATATAGAAGTCTCATCAATATCATAATCTTCTCCACACAAACCAATTATGTTGTCACAAACTGAGACAATAACCTCCAGCGAAGAATAAACAGCAGGAGCAGATGAGTGCCAAAGAACTAGATTTTCTTCTCATGCAAATATCCTTAAGTGGTAAAACCAAGGTGGGGGGAGGAAGACTACGACCCCTGCGCTGTACTCACTTGCTCCTGAGCATCTCTAGTACCAACAGATTTCAGCCGCTGCTATCAGTGCCAAACAGGATCCGTGTCTTCGTATTAGACACCAAAGTTTATGATTCTGTGATTCTCAATATGAAGTGAAATAAAGATTTTAATGTGGCACAAACACACCTTTGATTTAACCCTCCCTTGCAACTTTTTTACACGTTTTTATAGAGTACGATGTTCAGCTGACACTAGAAAAAAATACTGACATGGAAACAACTGGAGAAAACGCCCTCAAACTGGTTTATATGCAAGTCCTTAAAAAAGGATCTTGTGATTTGAACTGCTGCTGCTTTCTGGAGGCCAGCACATATGTTTTTGAAAAGGAAACCCACTGAGATGTTTATGAATCATGATTCTTGACCTGTATCAGAATGAGAGAGTTATCCAACAGCTTCCCAAGGTTCATTGTTTTGGTGTAAGTGTCCATTCACATGAAATACGATCTTAACTGTTGGGCCTGGGCAAATTTCACGATGCTTTTCTCAAGAGTTCTAGCCAGTATTTCAGTCATATTCTCAACACCATCAGCTGACATTCTGACAACCTAAATACCCATCTAGTATCATAATCTTACTACTTCCTACTATCTATTTTATCTGAACTATGATGTAAGAGTAGTCATCAGATGCGTGGAGTATCCATCACAATCTCTTTAATAAACAGTCTGATTGATCAACCTTAGATTAAATAAGTAACTCAAGATGAAATAATATTATTGATCATTCCCTTCCACACACTTTCTCTAACCACTATCCAACACAGAAGCAAAGGCAGCAAGGGGTGACGACTATCTCTTGAAGGCTGACAACCACAGACTATGACCGTGCAGTAGAGGAGAAGCACACAAAACAGCAAGAGCCCAGACAGAACGTGCTGGTAGTAATTCACTCACTCCATCTCTCCCATAACCCTTAAAAACAAAACAAACCCACAAAAACCCAATACACATTTAAAAAATATAATAAATAAGCCTACAGAGTAACGAAACACGGAGTTAATCTACCACACAAGACACGAATGCTGCATCTTGTACTGAAATATCACTGAGGTCTTCTGTCTTCACAGCATCACATTCTGGAAACAGTGAGGTACCAACAAACTCAAACAGTTCATAAGATCTGGATCTATACATTTACTCTCTATAGGAAGAGCTGTGGCATGATTGGGACTATCCACTGGGAAAGCAGGGAAATCCTGCTATTCTTCCTTATTCCACAGATCCTTATGCCCCGGAGTGTTCCCGCAGCACACTCGTGTCTCCAAGAGCCATCTTCTGTCAGAAAATGCAAGAACTAGTGAAAGAGGCTCCTAAGAAGATAAGAAGTGGCTGCCACGCTGTGGAGGAACATGCAAATAGATGTGGCTGCCAGCTGAAAGAGTGGATTAACCAGAATACGTAACCTGCTTTCCTCTGAGTGGTTCAACGTGCTCTGACAGTGCAATGCTCCGCGACAGTCAGTTGTGTCCAACATCTGGGCAATGGCTTTAAAAATCTAGAGACCAAACCCAAACACTGAGAGGCAAATAAATGGTAAGCAAAGGAAGAGCTAAGTTCAGTTTTCCTAATGAGAGCTCAGGTGCTCTGCTGTCACCTACAAACCTGACTTGGATTTGCAGGGAAACATTCAGGACATAAACAACTAAACCACTCCAGACTAACTCTCAAAGTTGCTTTGCTTTTATCAAGACCTTCTCCATTTCTTTTCTTAGATTTGCTAAATTTGAAAAAGGAAAGCACTTCTGTACCTCTTCTATCTGGTCTACTAGTGCCTGCAGGAAAGTCATAAAGTTGAAACAAGACCTCATTTATATTCTCAGCAGACTTTAATTTCAGTGGAACTAAAAGGAAGCCATCTTCTCAGGGACAGAACATACAATTCAATTTTGTTCTGAAAAGTGCACGCAGGATTAATGTCCATAACTGTGCAGCACGTACTGTGCAATGACAAACGCCTTCCCCACTGCTCTGCCAACGTGCTTCAATCCAGAAACAAAACTGTTCACTCTCAGATATGTAACTCAAAGCTTGAGAGGTTTTAATCTCAGGGCAGGGCAGAGCACAAGGATTCTGGAATACTTAAACCAGGTTCAAACCTCAGCTTTGTCTTTAGTTTTGTTGGCCAACTCAGCAATGAATGTAGTCAAGCTCCTGCTGGTAAAATCTGAGACCTGTCAACTCATTTCACATACACTATCAAAGAAAAAAGGTCTTAAGACTAAAGTAGTTTTCATCAGTACTTTTACTGTCATGAAAGAAAGAGAAAACTCCTATGTTGAAAAATTGTAGTCAAGACCAAGTTGGGAAAAATTCATGTTACTGAATATTCATCATTATGGTAGAAGAATGATCATGGAGAAGAATACATAAACCTTCTCATATACTTGGAGCACATCAGTTTGAAAACAGAGATGCCTGTTCATTTTCTCCAATCTGTTCAAATTTCTACTCAAGAGTCAAAATGGCTCTAATTTACCTGTTTGATGTATTAATCACATAAAGCCATTGGTCAGATTTCAAAGCAAGTGGCTGAGAGTTGATAAGAAGGGAAAATATTAAGTCAAAGATGGAAGATTAAGAAGGTGCTCATTCAAGTCCTTGCTATTTATAATTACTCCCTGAAGGGACACAATATTTCAAGTACAGCCTCTTGAGGTGAGAAATAATCTGTCAAGTCACCAGGCAAAGCTTTTAGAAAAATACCGAGGCAATACTCAGTGAAGCTCTTTGGGCACGTTATGTATGATACACGTACACCAAACCCTGAAACTCCTCTGGCCTGTGTGGAGTTACCACAGAAATGAATTTGTCTTGAGGACTAATGTTTGTAAGAGACTGAAGCAGCGCTCAGAAAAATAAACAAGTCAGGCAAGGAGCTGCCTTCCTCAGCAGCACAGCCCCAGGAAAGCAGATGCTTGACAGAACATCCCCATAGCTTCAGCAGCTCTTACTCCTTTGCACAGCACCTGAAGTCATCTGGTTCTGGTGCATCAGGTTTTTTCCTGCTCCCAAGTGCAGTGAGCAGGGAGAGGGGTTAGTTTCGTATGCACACAGCTACTGTGGGAAGTCCCCTAAAAAATATAAATAAATAAAAAATCCCCCTAACCTCAGCTATGTGGTTTTGTTTCTTAATGGGTTTGTCAGGAGCCAGAACCAGGATATCTTTCTGAATAAATTTCAGCTCTCTCCTACCACATGGCATCTACTATCCCTACAGCAGAAAAGAACAGAAAGTATTCAAAATTATTTAAATCACTGATTCCAATCACAATTTAAATCAGGAAAGAAAAAAACAAATTTAAATTTATTTTAATCCTCCTTTGCCTTTGTACTTCAGATATTTTCTGGAAGAGAAACTAATTATTAGCATCTGATAACTACCAAGAAATGTCTGATTTACAGTAGATGATGAACTTTCTAATCAGGACTTTTTATCAACAAAAAGGATTCACAATACGTGCATATTTGTATATGCAAATCTTCTTGCAGACTATTGACATTTCCAATTGTTGACACCAAGCAGAGTTCAGGCAGTGCTGTGTGAGATCACTTCAAACACCTTTAAAGTGCTGCCTGGCGAGGATGAAATGTGACAGTTTAAATCCCTTTTTTTTTTGCTCCTGCACCACTTGGAATGACTGACATCAAACTTATTTGAATCTCAATTAGAAAAACACATCATACAACGATTTACACAAATTCTTTTTGTTGTTTTTCTGCCTATTTTCTTTTTCCCCCTTTCCCAGGTATTTTCCTTCACTAGGAGGACTCAATTTTTACTTTAATTCTTAAGTGCTTGTTTTTAATTGTCAGTACTTGCTTTCCAATACATTCATATCCCCACAGGAAGCACCCTGAGAGGATCTCCAAGGACTGGTCTGTCTCAGGGAATTTGGCAGAGTTTTCCCAGTACTATTAAGAGGAATGTTGCTTTCCTGGTGGTAGCCCCCAGGCAGGCTCCTGAAACTGATGCTGTTTTGATGTTGTGCCATTTATACAGGCTCAGATCTGTTTCAGACACCACTCTGGTTAAAACACTAATTGCTGTAACGAGTACCTCAGTGCTCTTGCTTCTATGGGTGGAGCTGGCCTAGCGATAGCTATGGTAGGAATTCTTAGTAAGCAAGCAAGTAAAAACTGGAAGTATTTATTCAAAGGTTTTCAGGAATGTTCTTTGTCCACCTAACACCTCTCCTCCTGAATTTAAAGAAAACCTCATGTAAAACAGTGCTCAACACTTCCAAAAAATCACATTGTTTTCAAGCTGAAGTTTATGAAAACACTTTAATTTACACTGCTACCCCCTCATTTCTGCATACAATCAAATTTATTGTGTCCACCGGTTTTTAGTCCCTTTACTTACTACTTCTTAAGTTTGATCCAGTGCACAATGTTGCACATACACTCACAAACTCTGAGGCACACATAAAGAAGCTGTGTTATTAAGAACTGGTAGATCTTCTTCCCTTTCTAGCACTTTTAATGTGAAGTACCATGAAAAGGGAAAAAGGTTCCTTGCTGGAAAATGGCAGCAGACACATGAATGTGCCCAAGGACTTCTACGGGCTCCAGATCTAGAGAGGGTGACTAATACCGCTGTCTCTTATTATTTAAAATACATGTTATTTCTAAGAATCTAACACCCTTTTCATGACAGTTGTCTACTGTTTTTCTTGTGTGCTGTTTAGTTCAGACTATGACCAATAATCAGAAATCTTATTTCCAGCCTAAATCTATTTATGGTGTGTTTATACTCACTTGTTCTCATGCCAACATTGTCCATTAGCTTAAATAATTCTTCTCCTCCCCTGGTGTTTATACTCCCTGAAGTACTTACACAACAATCACCTTCCCCTTCAATGTTGTTGTGCCACACTGAACAAGACATGTTCTTCTAGTCCCCACTCAAACATTGAATCCTGAGTAGTCATCAGATGCATGGAGTATCCATCACAATCTCTTTAATAAACAGTCTGTGGTTGTGGAGTCCCATATGCACCCTCATCTCAAAACTACCTACAGTGGAACTAGAATAGAGGCCAGTGAGAAGATGATCAAACTTATGGTATGTGTACCCAAAAAGATTGAATTTGCTTGTGTTTTTTCAGCTTGGGAGTGGGGCGGGGGGAGATGACCGAGAAGCGGTAACAGGGACATAAATTTCACAGCACAGAGAAAGTGAACAGGAAACTTCATTCAGTTTTTTTCAAAATGCATGACAGTGTATTTATGATATTAAGGGACAGATCTGAAAGAACAAAAGGATGTACTTATCTACACAGAGCTTTATTAAACTGCAGGGATGCTACCGAGATCAAAAAGATCAACAGGTTCTTTAATTTATTAGGTAAATTCACAAGGGAAAAAAAACCCTACCAGGGGACACTAAACACAAAAGATGAAGATACAATCTTCTAGCTTAACTAGGAAGATAAGCAAAGGAAAGACGTGGAACGCCTGCTTTGTTCTTACAACTCTTTTAATAGCTGTGCCTGGCCACCATCAGAAACAGGACACAGGGCTGTCTGGTCTAACGGAGTCTGACCAGCTCAACCCTTCCTCAATCACACCAACCAGCCTTTGGCTCTGCCTCTGGCAGATCAGTTCTTACAAGTGAATCCTTCCTTTTCAGATACATGGCTGCATCTGTAGAATTTTGCAAAGAGATTTCTAGTAAAAATAATGGGGTAAAAAATAAACTGCTGTAAGACAGAACTCACTAATGAATGGAATCTGATGCTGCCCACGGTGACAGGAAAGAGTCAAAACCCCAGAAGGTCCCTTTCAACCCTGTGCCCACCCACCACCACCCTCCAACCCAAAAACAACAGCAAAAAAACTCAGCCTGAGATGTCTTTTTTTTTTATGATCACTTTTTCTTCCTGGTTCTCATGCACTGATACATAGCTATGAACATTATTTGCATTGCCAATTGCAGGGAAGGTTTGGGTTTTTTTAAAAAAACCTTCCATAATCCAATTAAAATTTCAGTTTGTGGCCTATTAATTAAAAGTACTCCTTTAAATAAAGATGTTAACATTTCCTTATTATATTTTCAAGTATCTTCTCTTAAAATCAACAGGTAAAACACACAGAAAAAGCGTATGAATGAGCATCAGAAAAACAACCACATATTGCAGCATTGTTAACCAGCTACTGAAAATTACAGCTTCATCTCCTGCTCACAGCCAGATCTATATATATTTGGACACTTGCTCTCATTACAAATGCAGTGGCTTTAGGTTTGTGCCAGGTAAGAGAGATGAGAATCTGGCTCGCGCTCTGCATTTCTAACTTTTCACAGAACAAGAGAGTCCAAACATATTTTAGTCCTTTATAGCTGCTCTTCATAGACAACTAAAGATCTTTATCACCATAAAAACAGAAGGCACTGCCACTGAGTGTAATTATATGCTACTATAGTTGCCTGTTGTCTTCCAGAAATAGGAAATGGTTTGAAAAATGCATGTCTTTCTGCCTGGGCCATACTCCGAGTTCCTTAAATAAAACGCTGCCCCTAATTCCTGTGCAGATAAAATGGAAACTCTGGCATTGTAGGGCTGAGCAAATCTTGAGAGTGGGCTTCCAGATCTGGCTGGACAGCAGTCAGCTTTCTGCACCAGTGACTAGCAACATGTTGCCACAGTGGAAAAATCAGGTTTAGGTGTGTGGTGGTTTGGGTGGTTTGCTCTCTTCTCAAACCACCTACAAGTTCATGTCCTAGGGATGGGGAAGGAATTAGTTTCTTCGATTATTTCTCCTCTTCAGTCAGCTGAGACCCCACACTCTCGAGGCAGCATGCCCCATGGAGTACCTCCACAGATAAAACCCCACAGATAACACTCAGCACCGAGCAAGGACAACTTACTGCGGCACAAACCCCCGACAAAGGAACGGGGATGGGGTTTACACATCCACAGCTGCATCCAGGCGCAGCAGCCAGCTGGGAAAAATGTGCTGCTTAGTCTGAAGGTACCTAAACTGTCAGTCAGCCATCAGGATGAGCAGGTTTCAAATATCCACTCAGTCCCACATTCCTGATTCCTTGAAGAGGCCTAAATTAAGATTGTTGTACATATCCCTAGGATCCCTGGCAAAGTCAAACATTTTGGTAAATGAATCATTATCAGACAGAGACTTCTTTTGAAAATAGGTTGTTTTACTCTATAGGTGAAAGAAAAAGGCAGGTTCTTGCTGCTTCTGAAAGAGCATTTGCAAAAAAAAAAAAAAGAAAAAGAAAAAAACCAGCCTACTGGAGTGTAATTATTGTGCTAAAGAATATCAATAAATTAGAAAGAGTACAAGAGACTCAACAAATCATAAAGATGAGTAAATATGAGCTGGAAGATGTGCCTATGAATCACACACCATTTCTCTATTACCATAAAATAATGGTTCATACATTTTACTACAAAACTTTCTGCTGAAGATCTCTCAGATCTTTATAAACCTTAATTTCACCTCAGAGACTCCCAGGGTAGGAAGCAGCATCTCCACACGGAAAAGCTCAGGGAACAGAAACGTGCCATTCACCTCACACAACACAAGGAGGCTGCAGCAGAGCTGGGAACAGAACACAGACCCTCGCCTCCCATTTTGTACATTCACCACAAGATCATCAGATGTCACCCATTTATTTTATCTCCTCATGAAAACATTTTTGATCATTACTTCTGTTTCTTTTCTCAGTAAGTAATTTTTTTTGACAGTATAACTGACAGCCCCAAATGCCTTTAGAAAAGGTAGACAGGAGCGATGCAGCACAACGGGGCCACAACACATGGATGGGTCTTCCACGTACTCAGTTAAATGTCTTGCCCATTACACCTTATCCACTGTGAGCTGTGATTTAAGGTGAGTGAACATGCTTCTTCCCTAAACCCCAGAATTTCACAGTCTTCAAGCAACAATTCTGCAGTACAGAACTGTACACACAGTTGGCACGTCACACTAGCAACACATGAAAGAAACTGTGACTCAGTTTTAAAGGGAAATATTATCTGCTGCTTAGAAAATCATTCAGATTATTAGAGGCATGTTCTTTCAAGAGCAAGTCACCATAACTAATCCTGCCCCTCCACAACTTGGGTTATTTTAAGTCATTCCCTGTCCCCACTCCAAGGATCTTTCACTTCAGCAAGAGTTCTCTCCCTGTGCTCTATGTGTTTCCTGCTCCATCCATTTTCAGTACTTGCCTCCCTCCTCATCCTGCTCTCTCAACATTTCTAGTCTCTTCCTCTCCTTTCTTTACAGTAATTTCCATTCTCTTTGAAATGTTTTGGCATTTAATGCTGGCTTTATTCTTCCTTCTCCATCTGCTGCTCTTGTCTTTCTAAATCTCTTCTGGAGCCTTCTCTTGGGAGAAAGCAGGTGCCACTATTTCCATTTATTGCCTCCTCTTTCTGGATTTCAGTTCCCTTCTTTTTCTTTATGGTCTTGGAATCAGGACAATTCTCTCCCTGGAAGCTGATATACCAACTACAACATCTTCTTACCAGCCCCACAATAGCTGCTATCATGCTGTATCATATCTGCCACTTCCTTCAAATACCAGTCTCTCAGGAAAGGCACTGTTAAGTATTTGGCATTTCTCCTATATACTACAAGAGCAATATTACAGAAAGCAAAATTACTGGTAGGTTTTACTCTCTTGCCTTGTGCTCAACATTTGTGGAATCTTCTGGCCATGGAGACTTGCTTTACCAGCTAGAATCCAATTTTGAAGGGAGTTTCCCCCTCCCTAAGGGTTTTTTTTCCTCTGTAAAATCTTCTATTTCATTATCAAGACTTACAGGGAACAAAGGAGAAATAACCCAGCTTAACTACTAACAGTGCCTTTATACAAATCTCCACGATATTGACTTTCCAACGCATTTTAATTTGGGACTCAAAGGCTCAGCTCTAAGATGTGTCTTCCTAACCTGTTCACTTGGTCTCTGTTCCCACACAAGGGCAAGAGCTGTAACATGTAAGATGACAGGGACGTTTGCCAGTTAGAAGCGCAACAACAAACTCCTCTTGGGAAATATTCAGCCATATCTGCATGTGTACCTTTTAACTAAAACATGAGACATAATACAAACTGATCACAGATTAAGCAAAGTAAATATGAAGAAAATGGTGAAAGGATTTCTTCTGTTACTAATTTCTATTTGATTTCCAAACTTCAATCTAACACCCTTCTATGGAAGTTTTCCTCATATTTGTAATTAATTTGTTATTAGCGGATGCGTCTCATTGTTTGTTATTGTACCTTAGCATTGTCTTCTAAAAGTTTTTGCTTTCAGAAAAGCTAAAGGAAAATAAGCACCAGAAGTAAAAAAACCCAAAACAACAAAAAACCAACTTACAGCCAAGCAAGACGGATTTTGCAAAGAGGGATAAGATTTAAGTCACACAAAATACAAATCTTTTACAGTTACAGTTATGTTGCCAATGCACAGAAATAAAACATAAGAAATGATCCATTTATCAAGGACTCCAAAATAAAGCGAACAAGAACATTAACAAACGCCAAAGCTTATAAAAGCCTCAACACTCACTTCTCCCACAAGCTCAAAAGATACAGCACAAGAGTCAGGTGTTTCTTAGGTTTGTTTTATACGTTTCACGGTGTAGTTTTCCTCTGGTCACAGAGATTTTGCTTTAATCAATGCCTAGAGAATACTTCACTGATAAATGAACAGCAGCTACCAAAGTGGAGCAGAGAATCCCACACCTGTTCCTCTCAAGGTTTTCCACTGTTGTTTTTAAACAAACATTTTAAACACAAAGCATATTCCCATGGATTTATTACAATCTAAAAGGGAAATATGTATTTAACAAGATACAACTTAACTGAAATGTGCTCAGCTAAAACCAAAAAGAAACCAAGGAGGAAGGTGATATGCTCATTCTGCCCCACTCTCCTCTGGCAGTTTGATCTTTATGGTTTCCTACTTCTCATTTGAAAACAGCAAATTCTCGTGGCTGCAAGCGATGAGACGCAAAAGCCATGACAAGTGCACCAGCAGAAAAAGTGAGAACAGGGAAAATAATTAACTCGGTTAATTATTTGAAAGCTATTTACAATGATCAACAACAGATTTTCAGATAGAAGCCTGATTTAAGCTGACTGACCCTTTCAGCTTTTCTGAAGAAATTATGTATTATAAAACTAATTCAGTGAAAAATGAAAGTAAAAATAGAAGCGATGAGACATCTTCTAAATAAGCAAAGCTGCTTTTACAGCATGCTGAATAACTGGAGTGTGGTAAACACACCACTGTTATAAATAACATCCAGCTTTTTGACATTATTCTCTAGCTAATTATTTCAAATTCTTTATAAGCATTAATGAAGCAAGCTTCCCAGTTCTCCTGCAAAGTGAAGAGAATTACTCCTGTGTATAGGAAGAAGAAGGAAGATACAGGGACAGAAAACTACCCTTCAAAGTTACACTGGAACACTTGCACAGAGAACTCAGGAGGTCTCATACTGTAAGAGAAAAAGCATCCTGTCATCCAGGTGAGAGCGCTTACGAAGTGACCAGACTGTAGGATCTACACATCATTTAATTTTACACAAAATACTGTATCAACATTTTTAGATTTAACCATGACTAGTAAATGACCAAGACATATCAAAGTTTTATACTGATAAGTAAGGCCCTAACAAATTATCTTTAAATTGAACCACTAACAATTTGTCCCTGCTGAGGCACTTTTATGTTCTGCTTCAACTCCTAATCATAAAACCATTACAAATAATATTTCATGTTAAAAATTTTAACAGCTGCCAAAGTATCATATCCAGCACTCTGTCAGATTAAAGATAAACAAACACCAAGCCGGAGCACAACAACAATTAGTAAGTAACTGTGTCTCATTACCTTTGTGGTCTTCTTGGGCCAGCTGACAACAGGGACACCCGAAATGGCAAGATTTTGGTCATCATCAGCATGTTCCTTCAGTATGTTCTGTTGCAAATGAAAAAGTCTTTATTAACCAGAGAAATATTTCTCCAACTAAAAAGTACAGAGACTTACAGAAGACACTACTCCACTCTGATGAAAGATAAAGTGACAAGATCTCTGGTAACTTGTTACATCTCTGCAAGTTACTTTTGCTTCTGAACTTCCAATTCACACTGAAACTCTTGCACCTGTCACTAAGATCCAAGACGTGAAGTTTCTTGCAAAACAGACAGCAAAATCAGCCATGAATAACCTCAAATATTACAGACTTCTTGAAAATTAGTGTATCTGAAGACTGGTGTTTTTCCAGTGGTATTAGTCTAATACCAGTACCACCTCTCCCTTTAAACTCCAGCTCACTAAATCCCAAACAGCCCCACCAGTCACCACAACCAACACCTTCTCTCCTAATCAAAGACCTGAGAAGCATCTAGGCTCTGCCTCCGTTATTTCTGCAGTCACAGGGCATCGAGTGGGTACTTTGGAGAAATCCTCAGATGCCTGAACATTTGGGTAAATCAAGATATATTTTATATATATATATATAGTGTAACCTTTCACCTTTTTGCAGGTGGCAATTCAAGAGCACCCTCATTGCCACTGGCCTTCCTGCCACGCTGATGGGCAGCCCAGAGCTGTTGTCATCTAGTTGATGTTATGAGACCAGGTAAAAGGCATTCAGGTTCCTGAGTGTTCACTAGGAAAGGATCAGTACTAAGGCAAAAAGACTGGTCTTCTCTCCCTTCCACCCCCACTAAATCCTTTTGCTTTGATGCACTGTCCTAGAAATTTCACGAGTGGATTGCACTGGCTTACACTGCTGCTACCGCTGTGAATCACTCCCATGACCACGTAACTCAAAGGTGGGGAAGAATTCTTTCTAACTGTATTCAATTGTGCAGCTGGGAATTGTCCACACTTGCTTCCCTTGACTCCCTACGTACTTACTAGCTACAAAGCTCTTCATTTGGAGTTCAGGTAGCTGAAAAAGACAGTAAATTAAAACAAAAAAAAAAACCCCAAGTCAGAAGGAGGATTGTGCTGTGCTGCTGAAAAGCGAAGCCCAAATAAGCACTAACAAGTTAAGAGGGAAAAAATGCTCCAATAAAACGAACAAGAACTGCAGGTTGGAAATTACCTCGTAATAGAATTTAGGAGATAACCTCAGACAATGAAGTTCAACGGTGTTGTTCCCAAGCATACTGACTTCTTGAAAAAAGCTTAATTAGACAACAATAGCACCAGGCTCTCTTAGTCCCCAGTGCAGAGCTTTAATAATTAGAAATTTCACACACTATACAAAAAAACCTTAAAATACTGTAATTGTTTTAATAGGAAGTGCACTTTGAATTAATCTGTAATCATCCAGCTGAAGCCAGGAGTATGATGACAGCACATTCCAGGCCCCAAGAGCCCAAGCAGGCAGACTAGCATCTAAACTAGGGTTTGGATGAGTGTCCCTGGGGCTGGTTCTCTGTCCCTGGAGCTCAGGCAACCTGCTGGATTCAGTTCAATTCCCCAGCCTGTGCTTAAATGAGAGATGCTTTACTAATAGATGCTACAGCACCAGCACAGTGCTGCCACTTCAGATACCAGTACGGCTGCTCTTGATACTAGTTAGTCCAAAATCATCGGCAACGACCAGGATGCGCAATACCAGTACAAGCCCAGTTCTGCCAGCCCAGCACTGTGGCTGCACTCAGGAGCTTGCACAGGCACAGCCTGGCTGGTCAGGAGTCAAACACAGCTTGTCCCAGCCTGACTCTGATGTGGAGCCTGTTGTGTTACCTTCAGCTGAACACTCTTGAGTGAACAGCCAACAACTTTTACCTACAGACTGGTCATTGGCAAATTAACTCTTGGCTGAGCTGAGGTTAAACAACTACCTCTTTTCTCAGGTCCTTTATATTTTGAGAGAGTGATCACTGCACTAACTGAACTGTGACTACATTTACAGTTAGTTTTTAATCCTAAAAACTGAGATGTCTTTTGTGTTCTCATAGCAAAGCCAAAATTCTACAGAACAAGGTGGCAGCTTGAGAACCGTGTAAACAAAGGACAAATTAATCCCTCTTTACTTTGCTACTCTTTGATTTGAAAGCTTATAAGACAGAAAACCTTAACATTTCCACTAATGACTATCAGAGACTTTGAGTTCAATAGAAAGCAGAGTGTTTTCCAAGAAGTTGGCAAGATAATGAAGGTTTCTTGTTATCATATGTATCACGTGAAAATATTACCCAAGAAGAAATGTGAAACTATGGCCGTTTATCACCTCAACCACCTGAAAACAATGGATGTCTGAGCAGCAGAACCATAACCAAGCCACGTTTGCCCTGACTGTAGTGTCAAGTGTCACAGCAGGCTGGAGGAATCAGACTTTTGTTCACCTGCTTGGAGAAAAAAAAAAATTTAAAAGATAAAGAAAAGCCATGGGGCTCCAGTTAGAGAAACAACGTGATGTTCATCCAGCACAAGGCTGCCTGATTCATTATACTTGAAGGCTGTGGTGACAACAGCAGGTATGAAGGGAAGAAACTGATTAAGTATGTAAGAATTCAGCTTAGCCATTAATTTCAAAAGCACAGCAAGGAATGACTCCCCTGAAATGCATTGAGGGAGTTTTTTTCCTGTCATCAGAACGAGAAGGGGGTAAGATTTCTTGGCAAGAAAAAGTAAGAACATATTTCAGTAGATATCATCTGTCTTGCACAAGAATCCTCTCCTGCTGCCAAGGAGCTGTAGATATTTGACAAACTCTTTTCTTCAAACTGAGTTTCTTCTGCCCTAATGGACTTCCACAGTCCCTTCTGAAGAGCAGCAGCATTTTTGCTTTGAAGTGGGGGAGGTCTGTGGCATTATTACGAGGCAGATCTCACAATCCTCTTCCCCAGCAGCAGGAAAAGAATTACCATCCTGCTGGTAACACAACAGAAATGTTGTGTGCTGAAATCAGAGGCTGCAGACAGACTAGGATCACTGGCAGAGTGTTTAATGTGGGATGCAGATTGTCACAATCAAAGGTCTGCTCTGCTTTACCTGCCCTGTGATGTGGGATGCAAACTACACCAAGGAGTAAGATTTTACCTCTCTGTGCTCTTCTCCAAGCATAAGTCCACAGCAGTTGCACCTTTAGTAGGCTGACATACTATTTGGTAGCTAAATATGAAGTGGAGAAGCCACACAATGAAACTCTTCCAATCCCAAAGGCCATAATCTAAGTAAAATGACTTCTCAGTGATTTTTTTCCTCCTCCTCTTCCTCATCAGTGTGGGTACTTTTCTAACAGTCCAGCTGCTACTTGATTTTTAAATTGGGAGCAGGAGTTGTTACACTGTTTCATATTTAATTTCAGGGCATGTATATATGGAACACAAGGTATGACTGCAGGCTGGTGTGCCTCCAACAGTAACACCAACACCAAGGATGTGGTGGCAACGGCTGCAGTGTCTTCTGGCCGCTGATCCTGCCAACAGCCACAGTGCCAAGCCTTCTGTCCTTCTGCAGCCTGGGTCAGCTGAGCGCTCTCAGGGAGGGTATGTTTATCTGGACAACAGTTTCCCCTCACATTTGCTGCACAAACAGCTCACACAGAGCCCAGTCACAGACATTTGGATCCAGAGAGTGCTGCATCTCCTCGGTCAATTGTTCAGACGCCATCTGCTATGGGGTGAACACTGCTGTCAGGAATGGCTGTTTGGAGGCCTCCAAGAAGCTCCTTTGGTGGTGACCACAGGTCTCATGCGATACAGTGCCCGTACAGCAAAGCTGTAGCTACCTAGAATTCAATTCCCTGCTTGAGCTAAGTGAAGAACTGACCCACTCCCCAAGTGAGGCCCGTATTATGCTCTGCAAATAAGCCTCCCTTGTGTTGCTGCACTCCATCGATCACGGTGATAAACGAGTTCTCAATCTGCAGAGGCATTAGCCTGACACTTCTGGATTGCTTTGTCCCCACTAGATAGTCGCAGTTAGTTAGGAGCTTAGATGACATGTAAGGAATTTATACAGGCTTAGTTTAGTTTGCAGTCTCCCCTCTCATAAGGAAAATAAATTACTTTACTTCAAAGAGCCTCACCTACTCGACATTAAATAGGTGTATAGAGCTGTAGTTGCATTTACCACTAAGAGCAGTAATCCAGTCGCCCATTCTTCACTGTGTTCTTGCTCAGATGGGAAAGCACGGATTCTCTGCAAGTTGGAATTCCGAGTTTCATTGTGTGGCTTCTCCATTTCACATGCCTCTGCAAGTTACTGAAATTTGTTCTGTGAAACTTCACATCACTAAATGAAATGGTTTCCTTTCTCCAGTTTTAACTACCCATATCCTGTTTTCTGAAAACATTAATTATTTTACTGAAGCACAAAGACAGACTTGAATGTCATAGAGAAAAGTTCCTGAGTGTATTTCATTAAGAAATAAAACTGCTACAATAAACATGGATTTATTTTCTTCAGGAAGAAACTTGTTTAAGACTTTCCAAGCACAGCAAGAGCTTTCAGACTTTCTGTCAGAGCATGTTCTTGCTATGCATTTTTTAAAAATAAACTCTCAAATGGGTACACCAAAGGGTACTTTTTATAGGCTGTATTATTAATAAATCACATGCCCAAAAGTCAGGTTGCTATGAAATAAACCTTGTGAATACAGCCCAATACAGCCACAGCACGTACGAGCTGCACAGTGACTTCTGCAGGATTTCTGCCTCCATTTAGTCACACAGATGACTGGTGCTCTGGATGTTCATCCGGGTGAGGTAGAGGTGCCAGGCTCCTGCTCACTCTACTGCTAGTGCTACCAGCAAAATCCCCACGTTATTTTCTGCACAAGTTAGAAAACTAGTGGCTAAGTAAGAAGGAATATGATTTAGTGGTCAAGGAGATAAATATAGTTCTGGAAAAAATGGACTGTGTTTCTTCTTCTGCCATTATGTCCCTATGTGACACAGGGCAAATCTCTTAAATCAAGTTTCCACAGGCAGTCAGGAGTTGTATGTTCCCACTCTTCCTCACACCTGGCCTGGGATCTGGATGCTAAAAACTAGAACTTCTGCTTTACAGAACTGCTAAGCAATTACAGTTTCAATACCCATTACAATTATCCTTTGCACATATCATTCTTAAATAACACTAACTTTTCTGAAAATCATAAAACCAGTATCCAAAATTATGGTCACTTCTATTTTAATCTCTTTGCACCTTAGTTCCCTACCTGTGAACCAGAGATAACAACAACTCATCGCTTACTATGTGTGAAGCACATCACTAGGGTAGTGATGAGGATCACTGGGAAGCCCAAGAGAACATTCATACCCCTGTGTTCAGACAAGGGTCTGACGTATCTAACGAACACTGAGGAGCAAGGAGGGAACAAAACACTGAACAACCACGTTCTGTGCACCAAGCAACACACGGGTCCTGCGTCCTGCGAGGACCATGATGCTGGGTGTATGCTCAAGGGGCTGAAATCAGTCACTTGGCAACTTTTCCAGCAGCAGGCTCTATCCTTTGAAGGCAGAAGCCCTCAACATGCACTGATATACTTGTTTCTGATTTTTTTTCTTTTTAAAGACAACAAACTATAAGACAAACTTCATGCTTTGGTACGACACGGGTTACAAGGAGGCAGGATGCTTTGGCTTCGCTGCACTGTTCTCTACCACGTCAATGAACACGGAGGCACAAAGGAGCAATGGGTTGTTGCATCCAGTGTCCCAGAAGGAGATGGGAACGGGACCCACTTTGTCAGTGGCTGCCTCAGAATTTGCTGATGAGCAAAGGGAAGGGTGGTTTGTGTTGGCAGTGCTGGGCTGCACTCCTGGCTTGAGAGGAAGAGTACTCAAGCAACCACTGATGTGAGCACAACTCCCCCTGAGTGCCCTGATTCCTTCAGAGCACCCAGCAAGGGATTCCACAGCTGTAGGGAGAGCTATGGAGGAAGCAGACTCTGTAGGGTTTAATTAATTTACTACGCTGTATTGACTCCCATTCTCTGAAAATTGAGGGGCTGCCTTATATGTGGGCCAATATTGTAAGAAAGATTGATAAGGAAGTTCTTGAACAGTTCATTAGACACTGTCCAAGAAAACGTTTGCGTTAACATCCTTTCAAAAGGTCCTGCTCTGACTAATCAGTCACAGGCTCCCCAGACACACAGAGGTGATTCCAGAGAAAACAATTCTGCAGTATGCACAATGTTTAGATGTGGTCATGGGCTCTTTAACCAGCAGGGAACCATAAATATCCAGATGTTAGGCTACATCCTGATGGTTACAGTGTGTGCTGGCAAGGAGAGCAAGTTTAGAAGCAGGCAGTTATTGAAGGATGTGGAACATCAAGACTGTAACTCTGCAAGGTGCACAAAATAACCTGGCAGATGCCCACTTAACACCAGTTAAAATACAGCATCACCAAAAAGGGCACAGCTTGGGTATTTGTCTAAAATGTCCATTTGCAGCTCTCCACCTCTGTAACTAGTGAATCCACTGGAGAGGAATAAGAAAACATGTACTCCTACACGGTGCTTTAAACCAGGCTCACATATGGGATCTTGCCGTGTTCTAGTAAGATGCCTCACAGTGCGCTGGAGTTTGTCATCAAGAGAGCGTGCACGGTCGTATTCTGAACATCTGCACCATTTATCACATGTTGTACCACTTTCTGGGATTTCAAGAAAGGGTAGTTTATTTTGAAGTGAAACTTGGAAGCTTGGGAAACTAACAGGGTCCCATTCTTTCTCCTTCACCACAAATTCAGCTCCTGGCCTTGAAACTTTGTTTTGATTTCTGATTAGAAGAGGGCTGATCACAAAGCAAGTCAGTGAATCTACAGCCACAACTTTGGGCCCGTGCATCCACTTTCATACACAAAGTAGCTGATTTTGCAAGAAGAGACTTTCTGAGCTCTTGCAGTTTACCAAAATGAGTGCCATGTATCACACTTCCAGGCTCCAAGATTGAGGAACGTGGTTCCACTGCACTCTGCATATGTTCAGCCTTCTTTAACTGGCTTTGAAGGCTTTTCTAAGCAGCTGTTACACTACTTGAACTAAAAAAGTACAGGCTCCCCTTTTACCATATAAACACTTTTTTTTTGCCCTCAGTTTGTGGCTTATACAGCTCTTGTGTATAGAACACACGTAGCTGAAGAACCACACTGTACACAAAACTAGCAGTGCAAACACAAGACCACTGATTGATACTCATAGCTCCAAATCAGGCCAAACTGCCCTGGTGCTGGACCTGTGCAGGACAGGCTGAAAAATATACACACAGAATCAGCCTTATTGGACAAGTCCCAGCAAAATTACAAGAGTGTGGTGCTCTCAATGTTTCAATGTTGTTAAAAAAAAACCCCAAAAACCCCCCAAAAAACCATGCTCACTTTATACAGTGTGAAAACAAGATACAGAAAAGCTAATCAAGTAGTCCAAAGGGATGCCATGGATCAGAGGCAGGGCTGGGACTAGAAACAGCAAGGCCATGCTGGTTTCAGGAGGAATTTATCTCTAAGTCAGATGGAATACTGTTTCCAGTATACTAAAAACCTAAAGAGAAGTTCTGGCACCAGTGAGCATTCACTCCTCACACCATCTCCAAGAACAGTGTATTACCAGTGGAGAATAATTATCAACCTATAGAGGGCAATGGAGGAAAAGAAAATGAAAAAGGTGAAAGGAAAAAAAAAGCAACTGGAAATGTTAGAGAATCTCTCTGCTGAATTACAATCAAGTATTTCCATTTGGTATGTGTCAGTTAATCAGATATACTTCAGAAAGACACTAGACCAAAAAGGGCAGATTAAGACTATAAATATAAAAAGACTTTTTGAGGGATAATATTTACACACAGGACCTAACAAGTGCTGAACTGTGAGAGTATCTAAGCTTTTGGCCACTGCTGCAACAGTCAGGAAGGACTGCATCAATTAAATCAGACTGCAAACAACCGCCTCCCCAGAGCGAAGATGACTTTGTTAGAGGTACAATTTCCCTCTCTTGGCAGAGCAAGCTGGTATGAGCTGGTCACTACACACAAGCTGCCATCCTCCTGCTGTAGAACTTTGCTTTCTGATCTCCTGCTGTCTTCTATGCTCACAGAACACAGTTTGTATGGATCAGCGAGCTATCACACCCACCTTCATGTCCTCTAGGAGAGCCTGTGGATCTTCGATGCCTTCTGGAACACACTTCTTGTTCTCTGGGAGAGATTCAAGCTTTTCCACCAAGGCTTTTAAACCCTTCAGTTCAAATTCTGTGAGGTGAGTCCATTTGGCTGACACTTCTGTAGCTGGAGACCCCGTTGGTGTTTTGGGATAGTCCGTGGGGGTCGTTGATTTTACGCTGTCATCTGACTCATTAGACAAAGTTCTTTTTAGGTATCTCATTACTGTGGCTTTTTGTTTCCTTCCCGCACTCTCCTTCCCTTCTGAGTGTGTGCTGTTGGGTGAGGAGGAACCATCCACCAAGGATTTGGAGTTCTTATCCAAGCTGTCATCCTTCTCCTCCTGGATATGGGCATCACAAGATTCTTCATCCATGTCTAACCACGAATCTGATGAATAGCTGTCTGTGCTGCGTTTTCTTTTTGCATCTGAAAGTTAGAAAAAGAATGCTGAAATTTTACCCAATGTAATTCCAAGTTGAAACACTTCTCTGCCACTGGGGCTAAGCACTGCCTGTTGAAAAGGGCACTGGATAATGCCTAGTAAGTATGTGACAGGAATGGGCTCTATTCAGCTGATTTTTAATTTGGGGGGGTTGGTTGGTTGTTTGTTTTAATGCTGTTTTTCATTAACATCTACTCAGTTCAAATGTCTGGGAAACATTTAGGGAAAAATTATGCTTTCTTCAAAGCCTCAGTTCTCTATGACTTCAATTAAGAGTAGGCAGAGCTCTTAAGTCACACACAATTAATTTTCCTGCAAATCCGAAAGAGACCAGACTCGGCAGCCTTACAGCTTTAAGAGGAGAGTTAGCACAGAAGGATGAGAGGGAAAAACGATGGGAGGAAGCACGTTAAAATGCTGTACATCATCATTCTTCCGTGAACTCAGCACAGCACAAAATCAACTTCTCAATACTCTGCCTCTTTGTGAGGAACTGTTGGTAAAACAAGGATCATCACTTATTACTTCATGAACACTCATTGCTCTTCTGAGACAGGGGATTGCAATTATGCTTATTTTACATACAAGAGTCTAAACATGCTGAGAAATGCAGGGACTTCCACAGAGTTACATGATAGTGTTTTTCTTAATGCCATCCCTGATACATTCTAGGTACTTCTCAGGGAAATTTAAGGGCAAGTTTCTGAGTCTAAAGAACTATTAATCTTAGTTTTGTACTAGGTTTCTCCCTAAAAATTCCAACTGTTACCCAACTCCGTGCAATCAAGCGTTGAAAGCAATGTAGGAAACTAGTGGCCAAGGTTCCCCAAAGCACTCATCTTTTCTTATTTATTAGACACAATTTCCTTTCCTAAGTGAACAACATTGAATGCAGGCTAGCAACAGCAGAAAAATCTGTGGAAAACAGACTTAGCACTGGCTACACCCAGTTAAATCAATGTGAATTTTAATAGTCTCTGAAATGGGTAAGAGATCAAGCTGCAAACAAAACCATTCTGCAAAGGAAACAGAAGTCATAGAGAAAAAGTGAGCGAACAATTAATGAAAAGTTCCTTTCACAGCTTTCGTGCTTTGCCAGGCAGTAGCTTTTGATTAGGACAATGTGAATCATGCTCAAGGAAGGATTAAATGGACATTAAAGAAAAAGCTCAGCATCCCGTTGTTTAACAGTGAGCTTCAAAAACACTAAAGCCCAGTTGCAAGCTGGTAAAATCATCCTTACAAGAGAGAAGCTCCTTATCTCTCACATACTCGATACCATCCTCTTGCAAAATATACGTGTCACTTGTCAGCTGGGTAACGAAGATGCAACAGGCAGCGGCAGAATCGCTGTCCCAGGACAGCTCATCAAGCTGCTTAGCTTTGCAGTTTCAAATAAGAACCCTAAGGCCAGGTGCACCTCTGTGTGTTAGTGCCCAAGAGATACGAGCTGGCCAGTTTGTACTTCTCAGGGCAAATGTGCTGTTGCTACAACACTGGCAAAAATCAAGCAGCTCTGTCCAGTCTGCTCCTTCAGTCATAAATTAGCATTTTTCCTCAGAACCAAAACGGCTACAAAATTACTCCTGAAAGGAACATTTGAGCTGAAATGCCTCTGAAAATACAGCAGTCACAAAAAATACCAGCAAGGCTGGTCACAGCCAAATCCAGCTCCATCCACAGTGTAGGCTAACTTCCTCCCTGCGTGCCTCCAAAAAAGCTTCACCAGGAAGAAGCAAGCACAGTTTATTTTGTGTGCTGAGGTGGTGGCATGCAACACTCCAAAGCAGCTGCTCCTCTCTGGTCTGTGCTAATACACCCCCAGGCTTCTCTTAGAAAAATAAACAGGCTTCGAAAATATCTTAACCAGAACATTTAAAAACCACTAGGTTATCCAACTTTTATTTAACACTGTTCTTCCCTTTGTCCACAGTAGTTAGCACACTTTCCCAGCTCAGAGGGCTATATGTCATTCTCCCATTTTACAGCTGAGGAAACAGATGCTTGGGAGAAAGCACGATTTGTTCATTGTCACATATTAAATGTAGGGCAAAATCAGGAATCAGAATCTAAGCTCTTGGATCCATGGCTGGAGCCCCTTCTCTAAGCCACAGCACCTTGGTGAGCTATTTCACAATAGACTGAAGCACAAAAGCTCAGTCTAGATGGGAGAAGATGCCAGTGATAAAACAGAAGAAGGTAAAGGCAGATACACGTCCCTGTGCTACCAGTACAGTGTCATTAACAGAAACTGGTATAAATCTGCACAAAGAAAACGATGTTTCTGTCCTCCTATGCTGTGGCTGGGCTGAACAGGAACTAATGGTGTAACTGGGGCAAATCCCAAGCATAGATAAGGCCTGAAGAAAGAGAGGGAGAGCAGGGAATGGAGGTGGGAATCAATAATGGAAGGATAACTTCAAGGTGAGAAAAGTTCAATGTTGTGTTAGCAAGTGTTTTGTTGCAATATGCCATGAATTTTATGTATTCATTTTAATGAAAACAGTATCTGACAGAGTTACTACGCTGTGAGCTGAGGCCCTGCAGAAGCACAATCTGCATTTACTTCGTAAAGAACTGCATTTTAAGCACTGTGTTACCAGGGTTCCACAGACCTGGAGGTTTCTGGTTTATGAAGTCTCTCCATGGAAGAGAGCTCCTGCTAAGTGCAACTGTAGTTTCTTTTGCTGAGTCAATGCACCAGCCAACACCAGGTTAGAACTCCAGTTTCAGAGTGGTTATCCAGTCTGGGCACCCATGAGACTTCATACAAAAAGATCTCCACTCCTCTCCATCTCAAAGCAAATTAAACCAGCTTATACGAACCAGTCAGTGACGTAACTCAGTGAAGAGGAGGAGCAGCACAGCCTCAATCACAGGACAAAGAGGTAGAAATACCTTTTTTTCCTATAGCAGTTCACTTCCCTGTGGTTCTGGGCAAATCACATAACTTTCCCCACAGTTATCCACCTGTACAAGAAGGATAATTAGATGCTGTTTCTTTCCTTGCTGAAAAGCTACTTGCAGTATTACAGAACTTAAAAGAAAGGGAAGGGGGTGAGGTATAATTATAAAATCTTTCTAAACTCTTAAGGACAGTCCAGTGTGTAATATCTACCTCACCATTCCCAGCTCCAAACCCTGACACTGGGACTTAGGAGCAGCAGTTCCTATTGGTCTGCTAAAGACAGCAATGACATTGCCATTAGCAGAAAAGCAAACCAAAACCCCAAACAACAACAACAAAAAGAACCTCAAAACCTGAGCATACTGGAAATGTATCACTGCATGGAGCACCCCACACAGAAATCACTCAATACAGTCCAGTACCTGTCTATCATAAGCAAATCTGTTCTATCTCCTGAGAAGATGGAGGAAAAGAGAAAGAAAAAAGACACAGCTCTTTCACCATGCCAGAGGGCACATTTCCTTCACCCATCAGGCTTAACATACAGTTAGAGGCAACCTGTTAAAATTTTAGCAATGGGAATCTTAAAAGCTTCAGGCTACAGAGAAAACATGTTTTTGATAGCCCAGTATCTTCTCACAATTACTCTTTGTCAGCTCATTCTCAAGATCCATATCTCACTGAAGGTCAATTGTGGTTGAAAACATCCAGGACAGACTCATTCATGGTAAGAGTAAAATAATGAAGACATCCATCCCAAACCAGTTCATGTTCAAATCCAGTAGGAAACCCAAATAGGATCCCTTTCTGATTTCAGGCAGTAGGACAAATGTCACAGTTGAGAGGGACAAGGAAAATAAAAAAAGAGAGATAAAGAGATTGTGTTCTTTTACAGCAGCTGTGATTGCTGTCACGTCATCATTCCCACGAGTGCTTGCTGAAAAAGAAAGGTCTCACACACTAACTAGGAGGCAACTGCCTGAAAACGCAACCTGGACCTGAAGAATGGGAAAGGAAACCACAGTCATCATCTTCCAACTCATTTAGAAGGGAGGATATTTTTATTTAGAGAGTGGGATCACTCCAGGTTTTAGCCTTGCCTACACTGAGGTTTGGTTGGTTGGGTTTTTTTTTCCTATCTTAAGTTTTTGCAAGTCAGGACATTTAGAAAACAGAAATACAAAGCGATGTAAGTTGCTGTACCAGCACACAACTATCAGGACAGAGGTATCGCAACACAACCACAGCAATATAACTTCACGAGCAGGCAATGTCTTGAAAGAGTCACTCTGAATTTAGCAACCTTCATGGCAAAGCAAAGAAATACAATGTAATGAAAATATAGTATGAAGTCTAAAGATACTCTTAAAATTGCTGCTGAACTCTGCTTTCTGTGTTCTCTAAAGATACCCTTAAAATAAAATTGCTGCTGAACTCTGCTTTCTGTGTTCTCCAAAGATTTTCTCTATCACCACAGTAATCTCTTTTTTTTTTCCAGCAGGAGAACAGGTTCTCTACAATTCTGTGATTCTGTGGGAATTCTATGAAAACTTCCACCCTGTGAATCGCAGAGACCACGGGCAGCACCCTGTGCTCTCTCTGGTGAACATCCTCCTCAACTAACCATCAACTGTTGCTTCTTAGCTTCTGAGATCCTGTAAGACCATGGTATCAGAAGGCATATAAGAAAAGAAAGCAGCACAACTCAAGGGTGAAAAGCAGCAAGTTCTAGCACCCAAGAGGAGAGGTAGAAAGTAGACATTTAGAACAAACTATGACAAGGAAATTATTTTTAAAAAATAGGAGAAACATTAAGACTATTCAAGAGAAATTTCTGAAAATGAATACAAAGATGTGAATAATTTTTTCTTAAACCAAAAAGGACAGAAGACAATTAAATCTAGTGAGGGATCTGCAGAGAAGTTAAGTACTTCATTTCACTACTCTTTAAGGAGAATAATGGGTAATTCTTCGTCAAGGGATACTCTCTCATGGGAAATCAAGAAATTGCTTGCAGATAGAGAAGTCTCTAAGGAAGAGACAATTTAAGGACCTTACCAGTTCTGAAGAAAAGCTTGAAAACAAAGCAGTGGGGTTTTTGGAACACTGACCTCATTTGGATCTCCTATCCCACAGCAGGTATAATTCAAGGATTACAGCTTGTAGAGATTTATTTAAGTCAAGAGGCTGGACACTGAGACCAGTTAAAAGACAAGACAAGCAAGTATTTGAAACAGTATTACTCATGCAGAACAAAGCATCACAGCTTTGTAAAGGTAAATAATGTACCTTCACCCTGCTGAATTTTACAAATGCCAGAGTGAAAGATCCAGTAGATATAGTAGATCTGGGCTTTTGAACCACAGTCCTCAGTTAAATAATTATTTTAAGGTTAAGATTCTGCCAAGAAATAAAAAGCAAGTTTCTGAGAAAAATAAAAAAATAAAAAAAATCTGTCTCTCCTGGAGAGAAAAGGCCCCGAATGTCGATGTCAGAGATTTTATCAGCACGCTAATACTCTGCAGTCAAGAGATAGCAGGCAGGTGGAGGAACTACACGCTGTCAGTAGATACCACTTTGGTAAGCTGAAAGTACTGATCCATTCGAGACAGTAACAACAGCTGGAGATGGGCCCAGCCAGACACTCCCAGCACCTACCTCGACTCAGCACCTGCAGCCACAGGTAGGGCTGCAGCCCAGATCAGCTGATCAATCCTACTGGTACCACATATATTCATTTTTCAGCATGGTCAGCTTTCAGTCCCATCACTGAACTGATTCAGCTCACAGGGCAGCCACACAATCTCTAGAGTTCACAAAACAGAATAGTCTTGTGATAGCAGCACATTTCTCACAGTAGCTTGAAATGACCAGAGGACCACGCTCAAACAACAGGCAAAACAGTTTAAAATTCACTTTCCAGTAGGCCAACAAGTGAAGCCACCAGAGGAGACAAACAAGGCCCAGACAATATTGCTATCAAACCATTTTCCAAATAGCCTGGCTCCTTTTCCTGATGCCTTTGCAGTTGGCACTCTTGGGTCATGCCAAACAATCCTTTTCCCTCTAGACAGTGGACATCTACGGTTACCATTTAGTTTTGATATGACTGGAGTATCTCTCAGGTAGTAACTGGTCTGAGGCACATTTGGTGGGGATCACCAAACTGTTATCAGGAATAACTGAGCTGGGACAGAATTCACCCTGGTGCTTTAACTGAAAAAGGCCCCAGTCTCAGTATCCTGAACCATCCACTCTCCACAACTAATTTGTTCTGGAATTACACCCCAGAGATCCAGCACACCCACCCTGCCTGCAGGATGAGCCTCTTTCCATGCCAGTGGTTTAGACAACAGGAGATTGTTCCTTATTTTCCAAGGAATGCAGTTATCAGAGTTTTGTCACTGCTTTTTGAAGAGCTGATCCAAGGGGCTAATTCATCCTTTCCTCTGGGCTGGTCTTATATAAAGAGAAAAATTCCTCCACACACTTTTCCAGCTTAACTAACCCTTCTGATCAGGGTCTCACAGAGCAAAGAAGAGACACAAGATGTAAAGCACTCAAATTCCTACGGATTCCAAGAATATTCCCTTGTCTATCTACACAGACTATTAGCTCCTCAAGTTATTCTTGGTCAGTAAAACTCTGCCCTTAACTTCTTAAATCCCTTCTACTAAGAATTATGCTAGTAGGTGATAATTTCCCTCCTCTGTCCAGAACCTGGGGCAGTTCCCGCCGTGCCAGGTTCACTCCAATTGGCATCTCAGGGAGCAGAAGGCACAGAAATACTTTAGTTCTCCTCCACACCTCACATGTATCAGTTAAGATTTTGTTGGTGCTTGTGCTACTTTCAGCCATTCTGTGCTTAAAAGCAGGGAGGAAATATGGCCCAGCATCTTGTTCCATTAAAGGGAGGAAAAAGAAGGCAGTTCAGCAAGGCAACAACTGGAATTGTCACACATGGATGTAAAGCTCACACCAGTGCCAAGGGAATGTCTTCCCGCTCAGGCACATCTATCGAGGCGATGCTACGGTCCATTTTCAGCTACTGGTGTAAAGGTTTCTTTGACCTCCCTGCACTTTGGTTATAGATCATATAGATTTGTGTAGGTGTTTTCTTGGTTTTGTTATTCTGCTGAACTAGAAATCAGTCACCAAAGGGAGAATTAAAGTGGAGATGAAAGAAAAGAGAAGAGGAAGAAGCCAGGTTTAGTGACTGTAACACATTCTGCAGAGGAGCTGCTCTATAAAAGGACTAAATACCCATCCCAGCAGAGCACGTTTGCAGTGCACACATTTCTGGCTACTAAGGTACTGTGCCAAACACGGCAGTAAATTCTCAACTGCTTGGCAGATCACCTCAACACAAACATTACTGAAACCAAGGAACAAACGCACCCAAAAATTATTTTCCTAGGATGCATTTCCTAAGGGAATGCTCAATAAATACAATTTGAAGTAGGTTGGTACTTCATGGAAATGCTTAAGAGTCAAAACTTTCCCCATCCCAAAATAAAGAAAGTTGATTAGAATTTTTCTACAGTTCTCCAATTCAATTTATCATCTGCTTTGCAGAAACCAAAGCAGTAACTAGCCTAAGGTGGAAACATCAGTTCTGAATACGCACTCAAAGGATTCACTCACCAATTAACATTGATTCTTTCTGGTACTCTTTGCTGAGGTGGCAGCGCTGGGTCACACAGGACACGTATCTCTCCAGAACATACCAGCACATTTCATAGTAGAACGGATACCGGAATTTGGCATGCACCTGAAAGCAAGATCGAGACTGTCAGTCCATGGGGAAGGGAGAGAAGTTTGCAGCACAAGGGCCAGTCATCATTCTCATCATGTTATCAAGAGCACAAACAGTATGCAGGAGGGGGAGGGGAGAGAGGGTGGGAGCCGAGCGAGACGTACGCCTGCAGCATACCAAATGAGGAGCCTGCCTGCCTGCCATGAGAGCATCATTTCTTGGTTCACTAATTTGTATCCTCTTGGGGTGGTGGGAGAGGAAAGGGTTTGTGTTCTTGTGAAATCATGAAACTGATGGATGGCCCCGACAGTATTATTTACCTACTGTATAAACATAGGGTGGTCACATACAGATGTTAGTCACTAAAATTCAAGTTAAAATAAAGGTGATTTTTTTTTGCATTTATTTCCTAAACACTATCACTTGATTTCTATCAAAATGGCAGCATTACCTAAAATGAGTCCAGCAGGAAATACATCTTTTTCAATGATGGTCTTCACAACGATTTGATTAAACAAATGATCACACAAATTCTTGATTACTGATAACTACACATTAAAAACAAAAATCCCTGATGTGTTTTACAATTACTATTTTGATAGCAAGTTAGCTTTTGCCACAAACAGAAGAGAAAAGCAGGATTTTGACAAAAGATCCTGTCAAGCTGTGCACTTTTTCTTACATCTTAGACCTGTTGTTCTCACACAAAAAACTTCTTCTCCAGCACTATGTATTAGTGAGATTATTTCAGATCCAAAAGAAAACAAAGTGGGTTTCCTTCCTTTCCAACATAGTTTTCTATCTATGGGAAGTCACTACACCAAAGAAGAAAATGCAAGAGCATGTGTATATTTATTGTGATGTGTTAAAAATGGATGCCATGTGTCTTGCATGCACTTGTACTTACACTGTACGCTTCCTTCTCCCCGTGGCACAGAAATTTGCATTTTGCAGGCTTGCATGCATTGCACTGGGATTACAGGAATTGCTTTAGGATATCCTGTGCATATTAACTGCTCACCTAGCCAAGAGGTGTCTACCCACCTTTAATGAAAAGCTGGACTGCACCAGAAAGGAGCATTATCTTAGAAAGCCCTTTTTAAAAGACAAAACCAAAACACAACCCCATCCCAGATCAGCCAAAAAAGTGAGATCTAAACAGAGCCACTAATCCAGCACCTGGAAACTCAGATTCAGTTCTGGAAAGAAGGCACTGTCGGAACATCTGCGTGGTGATACAAGCATTGAGCACACCAATGACTTACTAGAATGCCCATATTTGAAAACTGTCCCCAAGGTGGACAGTCCTAGAACTTGTCTCCGTTCCCAGGACACAGGAAATGCAAAGACTTATAGCAGTAAAACAACATGTAACAAAGGGAAAATATACTGTATTGTCCCACTCAATGTATCACAGTGTAGGATGGAAATACTCCATGGCAATTCCCAAAAGTTAACATCTCTTAAATCCAACACGAGCGTAGCTGGCAAATCTGAGCTGCACGTTGCTATGGGTCATGCATCCAGCAACGCTGCACCTTTGCCAGTGTTTCCCTGGGTTGTTTGTTACAAAGCACACACACCAAAAAATAGAAGAAAAAACAAACAAACAAACTAAAACCCCCAAACAACATCCCCCTAAATGTGAGAACATTTAACCCCAGGGCCTTTTTGCATTGGAGAATAATTTTTCCTTTGGTTTAGTTATTTGTTATAAAGAAGAGACCGAGTCACTTATCACTGTTAGGGAACACAGGGGAAATTAGCCATGCTAAAATATATGCTAATAAAGGAACTCAAATTTTTCCAAGAGAGCACTGCAGGAAACAAAATTTGCAAAGAATTGACTTACAAACAGGAAGCCGCCTTCCACCCCTCAGCCTTCAAAAGGTTTTCAGCCACATGCCTGGGAATATTAAAGACATCATTGCTCAACATTTGTTGACAGATTCTGAGCTTCACCAAATTTAGTTGTTACCAATGTTAATTCAATGTGAAAGACAAGGCAGTAATGCATGCAGTGCTCCCATTATGTATATCAATCTTTAATATTCAATTTGAGTTCCTAATTGCCTCACTATCAATGTTCCAACCCACAGCAAATCCCTCCATGCCTCTGTAATTCACTGTTTGCCCAAGAAGGCTCTGTTTTTACAAACCTTCAGAAGTAAGAGCTACCACACGTAGCAAGAGACGCCGAGCAAAGCTCTGCAGTGCCTTTTGCCAGTAAAGCAGGTCTAACAGCGCTTTAAAGATCGTTTAAACTTTGCCCTATGGAGAAGTATAGAGGAGTATGTTCTTTATGATATCCTTGGACATTTATTACTTATAATGGATGTGAACTGCATTATGGACATGTCCATCCTTTTTCCATCGTACACTTAGGAGGAGGAGGGGAGGGATGAAAGAAAGAAAGAAATTTAAAGTGTTCTGTGATGAATATCTGATAGGGACACACTGCCAGAGGACTAAGTCCCCCACCAGCAGGGAAATACACTAGATCATCTAATAGGCATTTCCAGCTCTAACTTCTATGATTAATAATTTACAATCCACTGAATAAATTTTTTAATTATTCCTGTACAGCAAGAAAAATCCTCTCTGGAATATGATCCATTTCTTCAAAGTCAAATTATTTTAGAGACTTACATCCCCCTCCAAAACAAAAAAAAACCCAAACCCTAAGCAAGTCAGGCAAACAGTTCCCTTAAGAAAGTCTTAAGTCTCTCCCACAATGTCCATTAAAATCATTACAAACTCCACTTGTGTTTAATCAATCTAATCACAATATTGAAAACCAATTTATGATTATTTACAAAATCATTAATCTATCCACTTAAAACACTATCCAACATTCCAGAAAACAAAATCAGTAGCAAACACCATCATCTGTGAGTGACCACCTTACGTATATATTTCGAGTGCTTTTGTCTCTATCCATGTTCAAACATTTTAACACAGTTAAATTTAGATGAGTTGGGAGTAAGTTTGACACATTCTTCCTCTTCAGGAACACAGAGCTGTAACACCCCTGTGCCAACACCATGAATCTCTGCACGGCAGCCTGCTCTGAAGTTCCTCAAGCTGGTCTAGCAGAGAGCTCAACAGCTTGGCCTATTTGACTAGCTGTTAATTGGCCTCTAGGAAAGCCAGGCTGCAAAATGAGAGTCTCTACAAACTGTAAGGCTGGAGAATATTTGTTTACCTCAATTGCACATTAGGAGCCATTTCCAACAATAGACATGTTTTTTATTACTCCTTAAAACTATTTTTAAATGGCTATAACCCTCTTAAAAAGTCTCCCAGGGACATGAGAAATTAAGCTAGAATAAGCATGACAAGTATATAAACTAGGCAATTTTATCAGGCTGTAAATCAGCATTACCGTTTCAACCATGTATTTATTCTTGTCTTGGCTGCTAAGACAATAACAACTACACCTAGCATAAAAATGACTTTGAGTATCAGCAATCAAAGATGATTAAGCATTACAGAGCAGGTTTAAACACAGCGGAACCTCCATCAAATTGCTCTGTGCAAAATGAAGAGGGGAAACACACCTGTATTACACTTTGATTTGAGTGTGGCAAATTACTTCGTCAATCACATCATGTAATTTACTTCTGTGCTATACACAATGGAAAGATCAATACTGATGAGAAACTCATTTGCAGTATGTTCACACTGGGAAATTTGTGTGAGCTACACACTGTACTGAGTTTGCTACACTAGGCCAGCCTATGAATAGAATTATTTGAACAAATAAATTACAAAATTTGATTGGCAAAGCAAAAGAAGTACACACCAGAATTCTATTTTGAAAACATTTACCCCTGCAAGATCCCTGCATGTTTTTAGGTTGGGGAGGGGGTGCTGTGTGTTGTTATTTCTAAATAACACAATTTATTTTCCTGCCTTTTATCAAACTTCTGCATGCCTTAGTTGCACAGCTTATATTTTGTTTCTGTCTAGAAATTCTTGCTGTTCTTCAGCTGTTCACACAGCTTTGTTATTACACGGCTGCCTAGGAGCACAAGTTTGTGAACACAGGTACAGGCTGCATGTGACACATCACCAGCACACAGCAACATACAAGTGCTGAGATGGTTTCTCTGAAGTCATGGAAATTCTGGGCTGTTGGCTTTCACTGGTCTGTTTTTTTTAAAGCACTTAAGTATTTTTGAGGGGAAATTATGAAGACCTACACAGACTTTGAAGAAAATCTAAACCAAAACTGACAAGAGCAAAGGTCTGATTTGGGACTTTCAAATGTCGCAATATCCCTTTCCAATAAACTCTGACAGGACATTTCCAAAGAGGCAGATCTCCAACTCCCAGAACCTTCCCATAGGACAAAGGTGCCAGAAACTTTTCAAAAGCATTTCAGTGTGACTGGCTGGGAAGTTGCTAAAAGTTACCAAAATACATCACTGTTATGGGGTGTAAAAGCTTAGGAGATTGAAGCTGCACCCAGCTTCCCAAGGAGAATCATAGAATCATAGAATGGTTTGGGTGGGAAGGGACCTTAAAGCTCATCTAGTCCCAACCCCCCTGCCATCAGCAGGGACACCTTCCACTAGACCAGGTTGCTCAAAGCCTCATCCAGCCTGGCCTTCAACACTTCCAGGGAGGAGCAGCCACAACTTCCTTGGGCCACCACGTCAGAAGGGCCTGACGAGAAGTGCTACTGAGTGGTTACAACCCAAGGTGTGTGATCTTGGGTCGCTCACGTCCTGTGGGAACAAAGTGTCAGCTCTTCTACTGCTTTAGGAGAAAGAGGGTTTCCCTCCCATCTTCCTCACAGACACCAATGGAAATAGCTTTTTCCTGGCACCAATCCTTCCTCCCAGACATTACTTCTCCATGGAAGTTGCCTGCGCTGGCATCCTTCCTGGCAACTGTACGCCCTCCCCGTGAGCACCAGCAGCATATACATCCAGTACATAGAGCTGGTTCTTACCTACAGTCACTCTGAAAACCTTCCTGTGCCTAGGATCTCTGCCCAGCCACAGTGAGCCCCTTCCTTCTTCTGCCATCCTCACTTTTTCCTGTCCAAGTCCCTTCACACTTTCTTAAGACACGTGACAATCTTGCCTTGGGACACCTACTCAAAGCCAAGCTAAACTCCACTCTGGTCTCTACCTCCACTTCTGCTCTGTGCTACATTCCCTCTAATTCCCCTGAATTTCAGCTTTTGTCTTCATCTCTCTTCCACTAAAAATTCATTTTTCTGCTTAATATTCCTTCTCTTCATTAAGATCACTCCAGGAAACCAACAGCTCCCACCACTGTTTCGCAGTGTGAAGATTACCAGGCCTTGTATCCCCCATGAAGTAGGGGAAGCTGAGGGAGGACACCCTTCCTCTCACCCAGTCAGAGATGTATTTCAAAACAATACATATTCACTTCAGGCCTATGTACTCTCACTGCAAAGCAAGCAACAGGGGGTAAAATCCCACTTGGAGCCAGAATTGTGGCTCTTGTAGAGGTGACAACAGTGAACTGCACTGATGCCCAAGACACACCATTTTAAGACATTTTAGTGAAGAAGAATTGCAAATTCCTGCCATTTTGCCAGCCCAAATCTCTGAAAACCACACGTGGTACCTGTGCCAGTGGTTTACCAGCACTGTCTCATGTGCAATGCCTCCAAAACAGCCAGCCACGAAAGTCCTCACATGAATTTACACACCACACTGGTCCATCTTTGCATCAGAACACAACTGCCTCACGCAGTTTATTTATTAGCCTAAGACAGTGGCATTTCCTTCAGATTCTGCTACTTGATGAAACTGCAAAGTATATGACAAGTAGGTGTCCTGTTTATTATCAAGAGTAAAATTTTCACTCCCAAAGAGGCGGCACAGTAACCTCCTCCAAGAGATAATACTCTTTCCATAAGGTAGATGCTACAGCCAGATGAACATCACAACATTCAGATTAATCACAGAACAGTTTGGTTGGAAAAGACCGTTACAATCATCTAGTCCAACCGTCAACCCAGCATTGCCAAGGTCACCACTAAAGCCTGTCCCCACATACCACATCTACACGTCCTTTAAATCCCTCCAGGGATGGGGACTCCACCACTGCCCTGGGCAACCTGTTCCAATACTTGACAACCCTTTAAAGGAAGAATTTTTTCCTAATATCCAACCTAAACCTCCCCTGGTGCAACTTAAGGTCGTTCCCTCTTGTCCTGTCACAATGTCCCATCCTAGACTCTTTGTTCCAAGAAATTCTTGCACGTTATCAAGTCATTGTAGAAGAAAATCCTCAAAGTACAGAAGACATCGTTTCATATGCAACTTCTGTGCAGCTTTGTCAACTCAGCTGTGGACACCAGAGCCACCCCAGTCCCATCAGTTCTCCAGGCTCGGGTATCCACTCCAGGAGTGCACAGAGGGATGACAAGCAGGGGGTGACCAGCAGTGTTGGTACAAAGGTCTGTGAAGTGCAATATGTTTTTGTGCAAAAGGGAAGGTGTTTATGAAGGTTTAACAGGCAGACAAAAGACACAGAAGGGACACGTCTGTGGGAAGCAGGGAAAAACAGATGAGTAAATCCCACTAAAAATAGTCAACATTTGAAAGTCTCATTACTTCACATTTACCTCTTGTTTCAGCGACTCTGACACAGAGATCCCATCAGTTCTTGTTTGTCAGAAGGGAATACGAGAGAGAGAGACTATGACAGACCATAGTCACAAAGAACTGTTCAGTTAAAAAGAGAATCAAGTATCCTTACCCTTGTTCTGTCCTCAATTTCATAGATGCGAAGCTGCATGGGAACATTAAAGCTATGCAGGATATTTCCACCAAACACCAGAGAATCTACTGGAGTATAAACCGCATGAATCCACCCTAGAGAGGGAAAGCAAAGAGCTGAGAATGCCTCATGCTATGTAGTATTACAGAACAATTTATCATCAATTTTTAACAACCCCACCAATGCCATTCTGCAGGGGATGAAAGGTTAAATGGTCTGCTCACAGCCACACTAGTCATAGCAGAAGAATGGCATCTTATGATGTACATACCCTCTGTAAATCGGGTTCTTCTATTTATTCACAGAACAGTTACAGTGTTTACTGAGAACACACAAGCTTGTGACTCAACCACATCCATGACTAAGAAGTAAATTCAGTCTGTTCAATACATTTGGCTCTCAGATGTATCTACTGGCACCTCCAGTTGGGCTGCAAATCATGTTAGCAGTGGCAGTGGGCTGGGGCTGTGGAACTGGACTGAGTCACACCAAACTTCTTTGACACCAGCACCAGAGCACACATCTTCAGATGGCAACCATTTCAAATTATTACCACCCTCCTTCCTTCAGAGGTGCAAGTTTCATATCCTATTATCAACTTCCTGTAGCAACTGAAAAATCTATTCCGTTGCAAGCCCCAAGTTAAGGGATTTAACATTTCTAGTACTGGAGCTGATGAAACTGTTCTGACCCAATCCTGCAAGGGACTGAATTCATTTCACAGGCTCCAAACTGAGGGAAGAATTTTCTATCACAACAAAACTCCAGGCATAGCAATTCAGGCAGCCACACACCAGCTCTTCTGCTTCTGCATTGTTTGCTTGGCACGTCAGCAGCTGAGGGACTGGCTATGCAAGACTGTAGCCTCTGATCTCTGCAGTGAAAGAGGAATTGATCCTGCTAATGATCTGGGATCCACAGAGACCTGACACTTTTTTTTCTTTTTTTTTTTAAATGAAAAGCATTACAATTTATAAACCAGCAGACAGCAAAGCAACATAGGGGGCAGTCAATTTTCTCCTAACTGCGCAGTACTTTCCATTAAAGCTGTGGCAGCTTTCCTTCACTTCAGGATCAGTGAGGGAGCAGGAAAATGCCATTCAGCCTAAAGGGTTCTCCAGCTAGCAGCCACGAGCACTCTCCTCCACAACAACCTCTAGACCATAAAGGCCTGCAAAGCTTTGTCTGAGAAGTCCTTGAGCCACAGCAGACGGCAGAACCACGGCTTTCATTTAAGGGCATACTGGTAGGAGAGAGACAGGAAGGCAAAGCAATCAGCACAAGAATTCTCTCCCTGGAAACACAAACTCATCATTCTGGATATATTTTTCTGAATTTCAGAATCACAGAACGGTTGAGGTTGGAAGGGATCTCTGGAGGTCATCTGGTCCAACTCCCCTGCTCAAGCAGAGCCACTTAGAGCCAGCTGCCCAGAACTACGTCCAGATGGCTCTTCAATATCTCCCAGGATGGAGACACCACAACCCCTCTGGGCAACCCGTTCCAGTGCTCAGTCAATTTACAGGTCTGATTCCACATGATAGATGTGATGCACATAAAAAAGCAGGTGGCTCATCGCTCTGGCAGTTCTCGGTGTTATTGCATCTCCCCTGCTCCAGTTAGTATAAATTCAGTTACAGAGTCACTCACAACGATCCAGTCTGTTTATTCCTTCCACAGCAAGAACAACCAACTAGAGAGGAATTTTTTTCATGTAAGGGTAGTGTGGCAACTACATATATCAGCACTATCAAAACTTCACAGCTGAAGTAGTTCCCCACCTCATATGAAATACATCAGTCTGTATGAAGAGCAAACTACTAGAAAAATAAATTATCCCCCTGATCCTAGTCTTTGGGAAGGAAAAAAGATCCAAGGTCAGGGAAGTTTGGGTTACTGCTTCCACTAGGTAATCAAAGATTGACATGGTTGGGGAAAGAAGCAAATCTGTTGCTAGATCCCCAAAGCCAACTTATTGGACAGGCACTGAAACACAGGGCCAATGTGTGTCACAATTCAGCTTCACTGTCGGTTTTAGAGATGAACAAACCAAAGCTCAAAGGATTGAAATGACTTGTCCATGGCCACACAACCGAGTGATGGCAGGAGACAGGTCAGAAACAGCCAGATATCAGCAGAACATTGAAGAGTCCTCACCACTACCTTCCACGTCAAGGGTCTTTGTGTTAATAACCTCTACTCTTCCTCTGTCGTACTCTTAATATTTTTGGGAGAAATGTGAAAGGATCTATCACTGGCTTGAGCCAGTGCTCCAACAAATGGTGTTCCAGACAAGACAAACCCTCAACAGAAAGATTGACAAATATGAATGTAGTTTTGATCCTGCAGTGTTGAAGAGCTGATGGAGGAAGAATCTGAAAGTGTTCCCTGAAGTATCTGAGACAACCTCTGGTTCTGCAGATAATGTATTTAATTCCCTAGTTACATTTATAATTAACTGAACACTAGGGTCCTTCAAGATGTATGTACTGCTAACAACAAGACTGAAAATACTGCTTTTTATAACACAATTCTCAGTAACAAAACCCTGTAATAACAAAGCATTAAAATCCATCAAGGTTGGGAAAATAAAAATAAACCAGAGACCAAGCAACAAAGTCATTAACTCTAAAGTTTGTGGAAGCCCAGTTCCTACCCCTAGCTGGGTATTTCCAGGCATAGCTCAGAGATGGGTAAGGACGATGCCTGCAGGTACCATCCCTTTGCTGTTGGACAGCGTTGAGCGAGGCACACAGCCCCAGGGAATCCCTACATCTCCGTCAGTTCACGTGCTCCCACATGCAGGATCCCACTCTCAGCCCCTCTGCCAGCTACACGACACAGCCCTGACAGAGGAGTCACCTCCTCATAAGATATATTTTGGCCATTCAGCTGTATAGTATTTTCCAGCCACACTGCATCCCAAAATAGTTTCCACTTGCTTGAGGAATGTGTGCGCAATATTGAAACTGCAAAGACACGAGCACCACGAGGTGCATCCCAGGGACTTGTAACACTGTGGGCAAGATTAGACAAAAAAAGATGGAGAATTGACAAGGTAGAAAACCACAGGAAGATGGTTTCTAAGAGATGTTACAAAGGAGCAGAAAAAAAAACCTCCTGTTGTAATATTAACAAGGCTGTGTGTGGAGAAAAACTGAAGAGGCCAGAGAAGTAGAAGTAGGAAGAAACAGAGACTATCAGAAAACAGGGAAGTTTCCATTAGGATAATATATTGTGGAAATGAGTTCTGAGAACAGACAAGCTTGGATGGCACATTCAATTCATTCCCACATCTTAGATATAAGCACAACTCAGAAATAAACTGAGGAGGATGAACATTCACTGTGACCATTTGCAAAGAAGGACACCCAGCTTCTAAAGCTCCTCGATTACAAAGGTTTTTAAAGAGGAAGACAGACTTCCAAAGAGAAACAAGCTGCATGTATGGGTAAGACACAAAGGACGGCCAAGGGGATCGCTGTGATATCATCCACACCAATCCATCCCACCTGTCTCACCTTCAGCTACGCCGCTGATGAATTAACAGTACACATGTATGATCACAGCACTCTATGCTGGACAGCCTGGCACGTCTGCATCCTTCACCTCTCGTACCAAAAACTCACCACAGCCTCCAACACAGACACCTCTGGAGCGAGTGTCATCCATTCTCTCCTCATACTGCTTCCTGCTGTTTACATAAACCCTGGTACTACTGCACAACCCTCTGTGTTTCATGGGTTAGAGGTAAGATCCCTCCTCTTGGTGATACTCTCAAAAAAACAAAAAAAAAGGAAAGCAACACAAAGAAAATGCCATAAATTTAATTTTATCCTTAATGCTAAAAAAAAAAGCACTGGAGTAATAGCCAAACAAATGGATTAAAGACTGAACAAGTCAAAAGTCAGTGGAATAAGATATTGTTTGTTTTTGGCTGAAAGACACAAACAAAAGCGCCTGCTAAATGTTATCTGAGGTTACAATTAAATCCTACAGATGAGAGAAAGAGATACACCGTGTGGCTTCAAGGGTTAGTCATGAATCAGAAAACTCTTCCCCATGGGTGACCAGTTTCAAACCAGCCTGTGTTGACAGCGGTAACAACTGAGTGAAGGTGAAACCTTCATCCTCCCTTGGCAGGCTGGGGAATGCTCTCGATGTGGCGGAGCAGCTCCTGCGTGGCCACCACACAGCCCTGCCTTGTGAGCAGAGTCCTCCAGACCACAGACACCAGCAACCAGCTCGGCTCAGTGGGGACAGATGGTTCTTGGGGAACAGCCACGGCACAGTCACTGCTCACAACCCTCATTTCAAGCCTCAACCAGACTGTCCACTTCACAGTTTTTCTGAAGTTCATCTTTATATTTCAGTTCTTGGTGATTATGAGTATTTTTTTCCCCTCCCAAAACAATCCTACTTTATGAAGCCAAGCCAACACTGAGCAGGAGCTCTATTCAGGAGGCTCAGAAATGTTCTCAGTCGGTTTATAGTTACGAATTATTCCATGACTCCTAAGATACACTTGAATATTTTGATGTTATCACCTCTAGCAAATCAAGAAGGTGAAATTAGCAATAACAAAAGCTTTTCTGAACAGTTAAAAGAAAGATACGATCTCATTATCTTTTGAGTTTTATAAAACAAGTATTATTAAACATTGCAAACTTATTAGAAGGTTTCAGGGGCCTGCAAATTCCTACTGCATCTTCAAGGATGCAATCAGCCATCTGAGGACAATATAAAAGAATATTAACTTATAAAGTGATGGGGCAAACAGGCTACAAGCTACAAACCAAAACCACGGTGTGTCTGTTTCCATTAGTAACTGAACAGATATTTTGCTTTGTGATATGGAAGACATACACATTTTCCTGCAACTCTGCAGCAGCTTGGGGTGGAAAAGATTAAATATATATGTCTTAAAAATGAAAAAGTGACTAAATACATAACCTGAGAGTGGCCACTGCCAGCAAATGAAACATGATTTCTCTTACCTTAAAAGAAGAGTAATTGTATCATAGTAGTGCTCACAACCAAACACATCAAGGAAACATTGTGTATACATTTTAAAAGTAAAAAAATTAATGTTACCCCAGCAGTACAAGTCATACAGCAACTCTCAATCTTACATCATTTGATAACAATTAGGTAGAAAGAACTGAAAATCCAAAGTTATGCTGTCACCTTCTCTCTGAAAGCAGACACTCGAGGCTAAAACTCCTCTCTGATCCTCTCCACTGATCTTCCTCACTTGGTCCCTAAAGGTTCCAGGCAAGAAGCTTCCATTAATGTCAGTGGAAGCTCCCAAAATGGGAAAAGTTAAGAGCAACCAAAAATAGCCAGGCAGTTATGCAGCCCTAGCACAACTCCCTGCAAAAAATTTACCAGTCAGATTTTAATAGCCTGTCATTCTTGGTACAAAGCTGCTGTGCTGCCTTCTGGGTCCATCACATCATCATTCATCAAATACTGACTGGCACGGCAGAGGGGACCCAGGACCACACATCTGTAATGACCATAATCCTGCTGATAACCAGGGATACAGTATGTGAAGCACTTTGAATCCTTGCAATAGCTGCCTAGAGTCCAGCACAGAACATCTCTTTCCATCCACCTTCCTTCCCAAAAACACTCATCTAAGAAAAGTCATTATTTCTGCATTTGACTGGAAACAAGAACTTCAGAGCACTCTCATGCTCCATAATCATCACAGAGCAATGAGAATAGTTTTGTTAAACTGTGGTTCCTTCTTCAGCTCTTAAGAAATTGAGAGAGTCTATAACAGCATGTTTCCATGTCAAAGGCCCCAAAGTGCATTATAAAGAACATAAGAAAAATAAACAAACAGCTTACTCCTCAGTGGAACACTGCCAACTTCGAGGTGAAACACAACATTAGAGAGAAGTTTGAAGAGGAACCAGAAAAGAACACCGTGTCCAGTTGACAGTAAATCACCCTGTCTGGATTTTGATCACAGGAATGTCTAATAAATCCTCACTGCTAAGTCTTCTACAATATCTAGTGGCATTATTCAATTTTCAGAAAGAAAAATGCACCGTGACCTCTTGGACCATTATGTTATGGACCATGCAGTGGTCTATTACTGGGACCATTACTGTCAGATTTAAAGACTAGACAAGAGTCACCCAAAATGGCCCAGCTTCTTGAGGATTTGTGCTCCCCCACAAACACAGGCCTCTAAGCCATCGTTGCACACACATCACAACGTCTCTTCTCTTCAACATACTCCCATTAAAGCTACCTGTTTGGAAAGCCTACAGCAAGAACACCCATGCAGAGCCAACCCAAGAGGGTACCTGCTCACAAGTCTGCTGCCCCTGACCAGCAGCAGAGGCTCAGGAGATGACTGTAAGACACAGCAGATGATTACAGCACCCTTGGTAGTACTGCAGTGTTAGCCAGCTCCTCCCAAAGGAGCCAAAACCAGTATGTTTGCAAACTTTCTTAGTCCAATCAGGCTGCAAACCCTGGAATCAAACTGTATCCACAGTAAGTGTGGCAACTTCCTTGGAGTCAGCAAAACTGCTCTTCACATAAAGAGAAGAAAACCCAAGTTCATCCATATTCTGGTAGACTTCATTATCAGTAACAGCCCAGAAGTGGGTCAAGTTCACCTTTTCAAGACACAATGATTTTACTCTTACTTCATGATATTAACAACAGAGACAAATACTGCAAGACAAATTTTTCCACAAGAGACTACTACTTGGCCTGCTTTTGTATGTCCCAATTCTGCATGTGCAAACTCTCTTGAATTTCACGTGTCTACACCAAGGATATATACACATGCATGGAAGAAAAAGGTTTGTTTTGTGTTTGTTTGTTTTTTAAAGACAGGTCTGGCAGGAAATTGAGGAAAAAACAAACAAGATTAAAGTATTTCAAACTACTGAAAGATCTTGTTTGTAGAGGACAACAGAGAAGGAGGAGAAGGACAATATCCATGTCAGAGCTCCATCGCTTACGATCAAAAGGACATATTAAGCAAGACTAAAAAATTCCAAAAAAGCAAGTGGATTAAAAAAGGATCAATTTTTCATTTTGTGTATGGTTAGTTTTGATCTTGGGTTTAAGTAACAGTGACATTCAGAAGTACACAAGAGAAACTAATGTGGTGTTCAGAGAATCAAGATGGAAAGGAATTTGATGCATAATGCGCCCGTTGAAAAAATCAAGGGCAAGGAGAGGAGTAAAAGATGGTTTAGAGAGCACGAAGCCTGGAATGTCAGGTGAAGGGCAAGAGGAGGAGAGAGAAAAGGTTCCAGTGAAGTTATGCAGTGACGTAAAACGACAAAAATACTTAAAAGGAAACACATAAAAGATATTAAGAAACTGAGTAACACGTTGGCATTAACTTAGCGAGCAGTATTTCACACAGGCTGCTGGGGAGCAATCAGGATGTAACAGAACAAGAGGCTGCACACAAGCCAGAAACATGTGCCCACAGTGATCTTGAGCTGTGGGAATCTGAGGGATGCTCCCCAAGCATTGTTTCTGCGTGTCCCCAGCACAGTGATGAGAGCTACCTGAAGTACTTTTCCATAACACCACCACAGTGGACTACAAACACGTCACAGGTCCTCCCTGCAAGCCACCACTGGATAGGCACACGGTACAGAAGGAAGTTGCAGCACAAGTAACACTGGACAAGCTCTAGACTTGATTGTGACTGATACAATTTTATTCTTTCCATTCCGAGACAGTAACTGAGCACTGACATTACACTTTTCCTCTTCCAGATCCTCACAGCTGATACCCCAAAAGAGAAGCACAATCTATGAGGAATTTCCCTTCTATTTAGTAGGTGGGTCAGATATGCAGCATCCACTGTCCACTATACCAAAGTCAGATGCGTTACCTTGGCCAAACCTCACCTGTGTTGAACACTTAACGATGGGAACAATTAAGCATTGCTCACAGTGACATACACGGTGCAAACACCGCAGCGTTCTTCACTAATGTCCTCCTGAGAAAGGACAAGTTCTCTCCCACCCTGGGAAAAGCACAGTCAGATCTCTACTGACACTGGTAGCAACCATAACTTCCTCTCCTCCCAAACCTTCAGCTCTTTTAACATCTTGAATCTACGTCTGGCCATAAACCTCAGTTTAGACAATAACACTGATGGAAAAGGCCAGGTTCCTAGTTTAATTTACCACTTTATCAGAGTTGATCATCCTTGACTCATCAGTGGGAACCAGTGAAGTGGGAGGTGAGAACTTGTAACGGTGCCTCACTTGTTTGGAGAAGTCCTACGGGGCCATCAGGAGTACAGCTTGGCTCCTACACAAAGCCCCAGACACAGTATTCCTCAGAATCCCAGTTTACTTCCCCCCACCCCATACTTCTGAGGGACTCCTGAAGTGCTGCAAGATGCACCTTGGCCTGTAAGGACTCATTATGCTGACAATACTTTGCTCAGTTTCTCCTTGATATCCAGCTGTGGTCAGGCCTCTCAGTGCTTTGCAGGGTTAGAAGCACAGGTAGAAATTAACTGGTTTAAACTTAATCCTGAAAGGATGATGGCAGTGATGGAGAAGAAAACATCCCGAGGCCCTGGTGAGCATTAGTTATGTCTTCTGCAAGAATAATTCCCATTCTTGTCCAAGTGGTTTGTAGTTTCAGGGATTTACTGGATCTACTCCTGATCCTAGATTCTCAGATAAACCTTCCATCTCCCACAAGCCTATGATCTCACCCCCTCATGTGTCTTGTTACAGCCTTCTCTACTTCATCCTTACGCTGCTATGGTGTAACAGCATTTCTAGGACCATCCCCAAAAACGACTTGAAAACAGGAGCAGAGCAGGAGATTTTATGGAAAAGGTCCTTTCTCCACTCACAGCCCAGCTCAGCACTAGCTATAGCACTCTACACTTTCTGTGACCAGACCTGTAATTAAACAGTGTTTTCCTCGTGGATTAATTACGCTGGCCAAGATTTTATCAGGCTCAATTGAAAGGACAGGACACACTGGTGTTACAGGCACCTGTTCTCAGAACCCAAACACCACGAACACTTACAAAGTACACACAAAACACATTCAAACATGAGCTGTGATACGCACACAAACCAGAGCAAAGAGGTCGCAGGAGCTGACCTGTTTTACACAGCCACGCTCAATTCACTGACCTGGAACAGCCTTTAATTAGGCATTTCCACACTCTTAAAACAACCACAGAAAGAATGCCCTTGCACAGAAATAAGAGATTTGCAAATTAAGTTTTCCAAACAAAATAGAGCAGAGCAAAAACTCCTTGAATCCATGAGGTGCTTACAGAGAAATTATTCCTACATGCCTTTCAAATATGGCACAGAGCCTCAAAGGTCTGAGGTAATGGCATTTCTGTACTTTGGGCTTTCCTAAGGAAACAGAAACTACAGTCAAAAACCACATTTGGAATCACTTCACTTCAGCCACCATGTTACCTCTGTGTCCTGCACAAGCTCCCACAACTTGCTGTATTCCAAGTGCTGAGCATGACTAAACTAACACACAGAGAGTCATATTGGTAGGAGGCTGTTCACAGGGGAAGGAAGATCAATAGGAAGATGCAGTAACGGGATCTAAGCAAACAGCACAGGCACACTCAAACACCCAGTTCAAACAGTAACAGCACATCCTGACCTGCTTCAAGGGAAGACCTAATTCCTTTAATGGATTAACTCCTCCACCCTCCCAGTCATTTTGCCTGTCACCTCCCAGGCTGATTCCTACCAAATACTTAGAAATGTGCAAATTTGTGGCCTTCAACTGATACTAACAACACTCCCCAGCTGGCAAGAACATTGTCACTGTCTTCATATGACCTGCATTCTCTCTGTCTCCAGGATTAAAAAATAATAATCCTATCTCCACAGAGTAAATCTAGAGCTGAAAAACTACCAGTCTGTCTTTCAGTCACATAGAAAGGCTATCTATATTTATTTCCCTGGTAAGATCCACTAGACAGAGGCAATGTGTTATAACATTATAAACAAAATTATGGTCCTGGAATAGTCAAAGAAAGCAAAGCCTGGCATCATCTTAAATGAGGAGTGTTACAGATTGCACCATCCCTAATCCAATTCAGGCAGGAGCAGAAAAGGCTGAAGCCACCAGCCTTCAAAGCAGCAACTATTTAGTTGTTTTGTGAGAAGAGCATGAATCATGAAACACAGCTACTGAGGTGGGCAGTAGTGTAAAAATTAAGTGTGGCTGGGCTGCTGGAAGGTGCCCAGATTTAGCACAATCTCCATCAGCAGAAATTCTGAAGAGTTATGACAATAAAACAAAGCTGTTTCCCCAAGAAGCAACCCTGAGGGAACACAGGGCCTGCTCTTCTGTGTACTGGCATCTCCACTGAGCCCCATCAGGGAATCAAGAGCTACCTCTAGTTACAGACAGAGGCAAAGAAGCAAGTTATTGAACTGCAGCTGAAACCTGCCAGAAAAGATCACAAAAACAGAAAAATATTTTTCCAAGAAAGCAAACAATAGCAAAAGTCACTGACTCTGATGAGAAGCAATGGACTGACAGCCCCAGAGAACCAAGTCCTCTCTCCTTTTCCTTGGTATGATACAAGTGATCACTAAACACGCTTCCTCACAGTACATTTTTCATCAATTTCTGGAAAATTAAGTCCCCAGCCTTTCTTTTCCACAGCAAATAAAGAGATTCAATACAAGGTTTATATGCAAAGAACCGTTTTACGAAGAACTGTTAGTCAAACACAATTCCAGCAATTCCAAAAGCAGTTGTTAACAAGTGATACCTGAAGGAATGAAGAATGTATAGCCTTGTTTCAGCTCAATTCTTTGGCATCGTTCCACCCTGTCTCCCAGAAAGATATCACTTTGCTTTCCTGAGAGAACCCATTCTTCATAAAGTTCTAGATTCTGCAGAGTAGGCGGAATCAGCCAGAAGATCTAAAAATAAAGATTTAACTATTACCAACAGTCAACAAAAACAAATAGCTGAGAGATTCCAACACGGTTATCACATGTTAGACAAATGAACACTTAACACCAAACCTGCTTTCTGCATAGAACATGTTTTCCAGGTGTTGTACACAGAGGCACAGAGCAGACAGCAGCAGCAATTAGTCCACGTGCTGGAAGTGGCAAAATAACTGTCAGTTGTCGTCTCTCTTCCATGAAACACCTTACTCAGAAGATGCCTGTACAGTTTGCTTTCTGTTCAAAGCAGTGTGTTGGTACAGTACAACTTCACCGGACTGTACAGAAGAACAGTATCAGTACCACAGAGATGGTCCATCTGCTGGATTTATTTCAGTTCCTGCCACACACTGTCTATGCTACAATTGGGAAAAGCAACCTAAACCAGTAAAGATGTGAACACAGCCACACATGCTGTGTAATTCAACGCTTCTGGGTCCTGTAACATTTAATATTTCAGTTCCAGCACAGTGTGCATGTGTACACTAAAGGAACATGGAATCTCCAAAAGGAAACAGGAGCTCTAGCTACAGCAGGAGACTTGTGAGGGCACTCTGACTCAACCAGGGTACACACAGCCACGTCCACACAGCAAGACACTTCTAAACCATGCAGCAACAGCAGGTCTAAAAACACCACCAGCAGCAGCAAACACCACAGCTGATATCTCAAATAAATCACTTGTTTGTTTCATAAATGTGAATGGTGTGTTTCTAGTTCAGCAAACTCTGTGCACATCAACAAAGCGAGCTGAAATAGACTGATCACTGACTAATCCCCCCACATCCCCCAACCCACCAAAAAAAAGATAAAAAAGAAAAATAAAGCAGCCCTTCCCCTCGTAAGAGCACAGAGAAATAAAGCCAAATATCAAATAAGGTTCACCTACCTTCCCCCCACGGAAAACGTGATACCACACTGAAGTGCCACCAAAATCAATATGAAAATCAGTGAAGCATCCTTTTACACTCATCAAACAGTACCTGTAAGCAGAGTGAAGGACAAAAATGAAGCAGTTTGAAACAGTACTTTTCCCACCTTAATCTGCAGAGGTTAACTGCATTTACGACACTGTTTCCACCAATTAAGTTTTTGCATTTGTAGTGCCAGGATTTGTCTCATGAAGTAACTAAAACTAGGTTTCTGCTGAAAAATGCATATCCTCATCTTTGAGTTTGCTATTCATACATCTGTAACAAAACCTTTCAGAGCTAAGGAATGAAAAAGCATTAAAAGTTACGCTGTTCAGAAATATTTCTTATGTCACTGCCAGTCCCCAGGGTGATCTGTTTAATGCTTTCTTCCTCCACTTGAGAGACACAAACTTCACCAAAAGTTGTACACAAATTCCTTCAAAGAGCAAAGTTTTGAAAAATCTTAATTTGCTTATAAATCCTCCTGAGTGTCCTTTACCTACTTGCCATTAATGCCATTTTTGCAAGGATTGGGTGAAACAAACATCATTTGGCAAATTAACTCCTTTTTGTTCACATTTCTAGGCATTTCTGCATCAAAACACATAAAGGAACCAGCTGGCAGCATCGCCAAGTATCAAATCCACTATTTTTTATGCCGTTCTGATTCAGGTTTTCAAAGCAGTTTAAAGTCAGCATCGCTGGAAAGAGACACAAGAGCTCTCATCTGGCTGTGTGAATCTCCAGCCTCCAGCCACCATCTGTAACTAATGGCCGAATTACAGCCGCCCTCCTCACTACAGGCACCTTTGCAAACGCAGGAAACACACACCACTTAACCCACTAACCTCTTTTCCTTGTTCCGGTCTCCGTTTCATTGCTTTTTTTTTTTGTTTGTTTGGTTTGGTTTTTTGTTTTTGGTTGTTGTTTTTTTTTTTTTTGGAAGGGTGTTATGGAAACAGTAACCAGAATGGGATTTAGGGAAAAAAGAAATAAATTTAAAAAAAAAAAAAGAAAAAAGGTTTCATTTAACTGTGTCTTTTTCTCATCACATTCAGGTAGAGAGAATCTCAGCAGTATGCAGACGGCGTGCAAAAGTCCCTCTAGATGATAGGCTGGAAAGGACCTTACCATGTGTCTGCAGAAGGCTGGCAAATCAGAGAGACTATAGGTACATAAGAGCCCGCTGCCTAGCAACCACATCCCGAGCTGGAGTTGACAGAATGATACGCAATGCTGTCATGAAGACAGTCAATTTGTGGGCTTCAAAAAAGGTCCTGCGCCTTCATCTCACAATTAAAACCTCTCCTTGTGCAATTACACGTCTCTCCTCTTGCCCACTCTGGAATTTTTTCATTTTTTTTTTCATCCTTCAGAAGCAGGAAGAGAGCTTTTTCTGCCCCTGGGGTATTTCAGATGCTTCAAAAATCACAGCTAGCCAAGAAGCTGTCTAGACTCTCAATATGCTCCATTTCAAAATATGAGTCCTTTCCTCCCAAATACATTTTTTTTTTTTTAAATTTCTCCTTTTATGTTTTCTCTACCAAGATGTTGTTGATTACAAGTCAGATAGAATTTAAAAACAATAAAAGAAGCCCAGGAAGGAAGTTGCTTTTCTTCCAGCCAAACTGCAAAAACTCACAGATTGAATAATTGTTCCTAAAACAAAAAAGCAACATGGAAATTCTCGGTTTGGGGGCAATGTTGAGTATTAGAGGTTCATGTTGTTTTAAAGTAAAAAATTCAAATCCTTATGGAATCGATTATTTTCAGTTTCTAAAAGGTCAGATGTAAAATATATCACACTAACAAAAATTTTCTGAGACAGTGCTACCTACCAACAACCATCCGTTCATATTAAGATATTCTGAAAGAACACAAATGGCCTATGCATTAGCCAGGTTTATTTATTCCTCAGCAGTCAATAATCTAAACCTGAAGCTGTCAATCTGTTTGTATTCAGAGAGGAAATAACAGGATTGAATCCTCTGTCAAATCAAAGTGGGGCTTAAAATTTAGTTTTGTGAGAAAACACCAAGGCAGACATAACTGTGAACACGCAACTCTCTTTTTTTCTCCTGGTTTTCCCCCCATTTTCCCCTCTGTTGTCTTGAAACTCCTCTAAACACAACATTTTCCATTCCAATAAAGGTGGCTCTAGTAAGAGAGTCACACATGGCGATTAATAAAAACCTACAAAGCATTTGGGGGGAAGGAAAAAAAAAAAAACCAAAAAACCAAAACAGTTTTTCTTTCCATCCACAAATGAGCCATTCCATATTTAATTTCTGCTGTTAATCTTACAGGGTTGTTTTTGTCCAACCTGAAGAGCTACCAAAAGGCTCAGGAGCCTGAAAAAGCAATCTTCCGCCATACAGCACTCTCCCTTGTTGCCAGAGTCTGGCACAATGCCTTTGCATTGACCTCTACAGCTTCCTCTTCCAATGTACACCGCAGTCACATGGTCCCAGCACAGCTCCATGCCACAGCTAATCTTATACACCGCTCGGCTCCAACCTCAGCAAGCGGCTTCTCATCACTAACAGCTGCTAATTTGGGGAACGACGTAACTTTTCAGGTTTTTCCATAAGAAAAAAACAAAAAAAAAAAAAGAGAAAAAGAGGGGAAGAAAAAGAAAAAGCAAAAGCCACAACACAGCATCCATGTTGAAAGAAATCTAGAAACTACATCCCACTGCGTGCTCTGGCCGCAGCGCTCTGGGCCAGAGCGGGTAAAGTGGGTTACAGGAACACAATCCCAAGTAGGGCATGGGGAGACAATCTGACCAGAGTTACACCCTGAAAAAAAACAGATGATGTAAAAGATGCCCCAACTTTAATTTTTTTCACAACTGCTACCACATCCAGACCCTGCACACTCCACTTGATCTCCCTGCACAGCCTCACTCAGGGTTTAAAACATGCAGCTGCTTGTAATCTGTTCTGGGGGAGCTTCCCTTCCCCACTGAAGAGTTTGTTTTATGCTCTCCAAAAGCCTGAAATGGTTCAAGTTAATGTATTGTTATTTTGGAGAAAGGATTCATGGTGTGGGGAAAAGGGGAACTTTTCCCCCAAAAATCCAGGGAAAATTTGTTAGGGAAATGATGCGAAGAAACATGGAGTAACCTGCAAACTCAGAAGGAAGAACAAACACAGAGATCTCCAGAAAAAGAGAGGGAGATGATACAAATGAAGCTAAACCACCAAGCAAACACAGAGAGCTGGGAACACAGAAACAACACAGAGGCACCGCTCCGTAAGCCAGCGCAGATACCATACTCCCAGGCAAACCCACAATGCACTCGCCACGCATAGCTACAAACCCGCAAGCAAACAGAGAAACAAAGACAGCGACAGACACGCCGGGATGCGGACGCACACACGCGCAGGCACACCGACACGAGCAGGGGAACGCAAAGGCGCAACGTACATGCACATGAACTCGGGGGAGACGCGCGAGCAGACGCAGAGGCAGCATTACCCTGAGCTTAGCTCCTTTTCTCTCGCAATAGGTACAGCGCACCATACGGCTCTATTCCCTCTGGCATTGCGAGGGCTCCCCTGCCACTGAGCTCAGCCCATAAACCACTCCCAAACCCCAGCAGAGGCTTCTGTTTTTTGTTCGGGCCAATGAGAAAAGTATAGCTCACTCTTCCTTCCTCCCAGGAGCAGCGCCGGCTGGTTGAAATCCCTAAGCCTGAAACCGAATACCACAAACCCATGAGCCAACTGCAAGTGCCAAACCGGGCAAAAGGAGCAGGCCCTGCTCCCTGCGTTCGCTCGCTCGCGCTCCCCTCTCCCCCAGGCCGGAGAGGTGCTCCCGGGCCCCGGGTGAGGG
>NW_010333790.1:0-19412 GCF_000700745.2 Antrostomus carolinensis
AATATGACCATAGTTACTGTAGTGCAAATACATCTAAGATCAATACAGCTGATAAGTAGCTATAGGATACTCCTTAGGCTACTATTTATGCCCTTATGAGGCATTTTTATATCTGTCACTTCATTTACACTAACAGGCTTGTGTTGCTTTAACTATACCCACTCACATACAGACATGGTTTGCAATAATCATGGCCCTGCTACATCCAAGCAGGAGAACTAGCTTAATAATGAAGAAAACAATATGTTACAGCAAAGTCGGGTATTTAAAAATAATGTGCACCACTAAACTTTTCATATAGCCACACTGACCTGTTTCTTGTTAAGCAACTTTTTGTAACTAAATGACTTAGAAGTTTTAGGATAAGTGGATTGATGACAGTCTTTCAAGGACTTATGTTATATTTGTAGTTCACCTTTAAGGATTGTCTTCATAAGTGCTTTCTCTAGAATGAAAACAGCTAGTAGGATGCTTAAGATTAAAATACACTCCTTGAATGTTAAACTACTAGTTTTGTGTAGCCAGGCTCAGTGGCCTAAGTGTTTTACTTCAGAATGCTGAAAGCATATTATCTTTTGGCAACTACAGTATGACTCTTAATAAATAATGTGTCTTTTAAACATATAGAATATGCTTGAATTGCTAGAAGAAATGCCAAATGGAGTTCCACCAGAAAAAGTGAAAAGCTATATCTACCAGCTAATTAAAGCAATTCATTGGTGCCATAAGAACGATATTGTTCATAGAGGTAAGTGTGTAGTTCCCCACGTGGAAATAAGCCCCGAGTAGGAATTTGCTTTCTAAAGGGAAAGATGTTACAGCTTGAAGTAATTTGCATTTAACATAAATAAAAGCAATTGCTTTATATCAACAAGAAAAAAAAATCTGTAAATTTGGCTGAGTCTTAAGTCTGCTGCGTGACTTCAGATCATTTTAAAACTAAATTAATCTACATATAAAGTTTGCTGTCCACTGTCTTCGGGGTATGATATAAAGATTGTATCATATGCACAGCAAAGTAAAACTGCAGTACAGACATTGCCGAAGGTGAAGGAATTTTTTTAAACATTTCATGGTGCTCAAGTCATTTTAGTTTTGAATCTATAACAGAATATTAGGAGAAAATAACCCAGAACTTAAAGCTTGGTCCCCCATATTTTACTACTTAAGGCAGTTCCTCCCAGCTCCCACGAGTTCAACTCTGTATATTTACTTTCTCACCTAAACTTCAAGCACTTAGAGTACATATCTTGATGTGTGACTTTATCTAGTTTTATGTATTTTATCTTGATTTAATAAAAGCGTATTTTGCTTTGTGGCTTTGCAAGAGTAACATTTGTAATTAATGTTTCAAATAAACTAAAATTCTCATACAATATACTATTTATATTTGAGACTGATCAGACGTAAGCAAGAGTCTGAAAATATTTTGTAAAATATAATTTGAAAAATATACCATATGTGGATACCACAATATCCACATAGGAATGAAAAAATGGGTTTGAAACTAGACAACACTTTTTTTATTCTAAACAAATGACAAGAGATGATCAAGAAGATCATAACTGAAAATGTTGAGCACAACACACTTAACATTTTATTGGTTAAATGACTAATTGAATGTCAGTTCTTTGTATTATTTTGCAATATGCAGTATTCTGCATACTGGTTTGCTGCCCAGGAATATCTGTAAGCACCTTTTATCTTCCCATTTTTTGTTGGGAAACACTTTAGAAGACTTCAAAAGGCAGAAAATTAATTCTGCATGTTCACAAACTGAATTGCTCGAAGCTGTTTCAGCAGTTGCTCTTGTAATGTTCGTTTATGATTGCATAAATATCTCTAAATATGTTATAATTAAATAATATTTGTTGACAAAGTTGAAAATTCAAAAGAGAAGTTGACAACATTTTTTTTTTTTTCCTCTCTCACTCTGATACTCCAGATATCAAGCCAGAGAATCTCTTAATAAGCCACAATGATGTTCTGAAGTTGTGTGACTTCGGTAAGTTCAATAGATACCTGCTTCTTACCTTTTTAAATAAAATCTCTTGCAATGGAGTTTTGCCTTATTCTTATAAGAGTTCTACAGTATGTACTGTTTAAAACACTTTTAGTGGTCAGAATATTTATTACTTCTTCAGGCTTATGGCTGGTACTTTAACAGGAAAGATGTCTGGGCTTAATTTGCATACCCTGTGAAATACCTGTATTAACATGTCAATAGAAACATTGCATTTATCTCTTCCTATATTTGACAAGGTTTTTCCTAGCAGTATTATTGGCACCCAGCTGAGAACAGTGCAGATGATAAGCCAATTAGAAGGTTAGCAAAACTGTAGGTTTATCTGGCCTGCATATTAAAAGAAAATATAATTCTTCCTTGTTTAGTAAAGAGACAATAAACTTACACTTTTTATATCTTTTTTGAACCACTGGCTTTCATGGACTGTTATGTGTGTAGTTACAGGTCAGCTTTTGCTGTTGTGTTAATCAAGGGATCATGTGTCCACATATGGTTAATGACAGAACTGCGGGAAGTTAGTCAGAGCTGTACATGCAATGTTAACTCTGATGTTTCCTGACCAATCCTCCCTGTTCAATCCCAGCTTTAAGGCTTTGAAATATCAGCACCTAAGCACGAGGCGAACTTTGCCCATGTGAGTAATCCCCAGAAGACAACAGGTCGGAGCGTACACTGTTCCAACAATCTGTATTTTTATTCTAAATGCTACATAAACACGGAATAAAATATTGTTTCCTCTAAGAAACTTAGTTTGGCTTGGTAAATAAAAAACAATTCCATAGTGCTACCCAAGGACACTTTTCAGTGAGAGTGGTTTGAAAGCTGTTATTTCAAACCTCTACAATTTTGAATGAAAGAACTGCTAAAAAAATAGATTGAAATAGGTTTTTAGGAACACAAAAAAGGTGTTAGTCATTTTAAAAGAAATAAGCAGTACTGTAGTACTGCTTATTTCTTTTAATCCTAAAGGCATTTTCGCTTAAGCATTCTGAAACAATAACTGTTCTAGGAAAAGCCTTAGAAGATTTGGTCCATATGAATTCTTTGAATTAAGGGCAATTTATTCTGCAGTGTTAGGGAACTGCACAGCTCTGACAAAACACCAGGGTACCCTCACGTGCTGCCCTCCCTGCCTGTGCCTTTTTGGTATCCAGATACCTCCTGGCTGCACTGCTGTGACCGCCCGCCCAGGCTGCCCTGGTGGCATTGCCCAGAGCCCAGAGTTGGTGGGGCAGGATTTTTACCTGACCCCACACTTATTTTCAGGGCCTTCCCCTGCAGAGCAAACCCCTCTGGGGTTGGCAGGGCAGGGCCCTGCTAGGAGTGAGGGCTGGTGTGGCACACCCCCTGCTCCCTCTTCCACCCCCTCACCATCTTTGGGTGGTTAGGGGACCCGATCGCTGCCTTGCGCAGAGCTTGTCAGCCAGTCAGCGAGCCATGCCTCCCCCTGACCAGCATCTGCTCCCATCACAGCTAAAGGCATCAAAGGCAGGAATAGCCTATGGGGTGTGAGTAGGTCCTGATGGGAGCTGTTGGCCCCCACCTCCTGCTCCCACTGTGAGGAACAGCCTTCCCTGGCCCTTGCCCTCCCTTCTTCCCTCCCTCACAGATGTTTTGGGGATGTCTCCCTGTGATAGTTCCACTGGGCTAGCCCTTGGCCAACAGCCAACACATTCCCCCCACCCCCAGAGGACAGGGAGAGGTTTGGGGGGCAAGGGTAAGGAGGCTTGTAGGTTGAGATAAGAACAGTTTAATAATAGAAATAAAAGAAAACTTAAAATAATACTGATATTAAAATAGTAGTGATAATGATAACAGTTACAAAATATACAAAGGAGAGATACTCAGTGCAACTGCTCACCACCCACTGACCGAGCCCAGCCTGTCCCCAGATAATGATCTTGGAGGAGCGACAATCCCGAACTGAATCCCGGAAGAACGAGAGCCCGACTGAAAGCCGGAGAGGGCCAAAAAAGGAAGAGTCCATCACTAATATACTGAACATATGATATGATATGATATGGAATATGCCATTGGCATTTCCAAATGCCAATTTAGCTTATTAATGTAAATATTCCTCACCCTTTTAGATCTTGTGCTTGTGGACTAACAGAACACAAAGTCTTTCACTTCTAGTAACAAAAATGCAAACACTGGTATGTTATCAGTGTTTCTCTCATAACAAATCCCTGGCTGAAAAGCAAAATGCAGCACTGTTCTAGCTACTGAAAAAGAAACCCAGGTCTGTTTCAGCTAAAAACCAGGACATCCCTGAAAGTAATATTCACTGTGAGAGCTGGCATATGCCATCAGCTAACAAATCTATGTGTGTGTGAACTTGTGTCAGTGTCTTCTGTGCAGCGGTATTACAGGAAAATAAAAAGCCAAACAAATGTTACAATCATGTTCTGGTTGACAGTTTTCTCACTAGGTATAGATGACGTGAATTCTGTCAGCAGTGATGTTCTAGTCTGTTGGCTTGCTCATGCCATACACTGCTGCCACGTTCTCTTTCTGCTGTTGGAAAAGACATGCAGTCACAATGTGCTCATGGTGCTTGGCACAACCTCAAGGAAGGCAGACTAGGTTATGGGAATTTCTGTTGTTATTCATGTGGGTTAGTTTGAATTTTGATCAATGTTTCAGATTTAGTTGAATTTAAAATTCCAAGCAAGTCTAATTTGGGATCAATTTTAATTTTTTAGCCTTATTGCTAATCAACATTATTGCTAGTAGCTTCAGCTATTACTGTAAAATGTCTGTCAGAACAGTATTAGGTACAACTGTTTCCTGAACGTGTACACATCAGGATATAAGAATTTGCCTTTTAACATAATTTAACATATGCTGTCTGCCTGCCTAAGTTAGATCAAGTTTTGGAACACAGGTACTTGTCACATACACCACATACACCACATTCCTCATGTGATAACAAAGAAAAAGTCTGTGCATCCATCCCAATGCAGATACTGGAGCAAGTGGATGTTTCCAAACAGGCCAGTGGACAAAATAGTTTGAATAGAAAAGTTCATAAATTTTTAGCAATTTTTTGCCCTGGAACAAAGATAGTTCTTCATAATCCTTGTGCCGTGTGTTCTGTACATATCGTGCTAGATAAAAATGAGACTGAATGTGGTGCTTGCCTGGACACATGTTGTGTGGGTGTCAGTTCTGCCAATGGAAGTGGAAAAAGAACGGTACAAAATGCCGATTACAGCAGATGCATCTGACTGTTGGAAATAGTTAGGCTTTCTGACTAGTGTGTTTGCTATTTCAGCACCAGGACTTCAGAATTACTTGTTTTAGCAGTCTCTTAATCTCTGTATGATGCATAAGCATAGAAGTAGTGAAACACAGGACTGGAAAAGACCTCAGGAAATTCTCTAGTTTTTCCGCCTACTCAAAGAAAGGATTAAGCATGTCTATGTCATTCTTGACAGGTGTTTGCTTAGCTTATTCTTACAATTCTCAGTATTGGAGGTTCCCTAGTGTTTCTAGGCACCTACTGAAGTACTTACATGTCATTAATGTTAGAATGCATTACTTCATGTCTAACTTAAATTTGCCTTATTTCCCTATAAGAAACTGACAGTCTTCTTTTTTCCTCCTGCCTTTTTTCTTGGCATCTCTCCTACCCTGTTCTGAGTTGTTCAAAGTCTTTTCTTGAAATCTCTTACTTCACTTGTTCTCCCTCCTTGCATGATGATGCATTTGCAAACTATTGCTTTCATAGTTGCTCTCACCCAAATTGCCTTCTGTCTTCATGTTCTAATCTATTCCTTCTCACTGTTTAGAATTTGGTCTGATCTTCTCCCTAGTTATCTTCTCATATTTTTGTATCAAAAAATCTTCCCAATACCTCAGCACAATTTGGAGGGAGGAACAACAAGCTAATTCCACCAAGACAAAGAAAAAAGCAATTTTGCCCTTAGAAAGGTATTATGCTTTCTTGAATTATTAATTCTGTCCATCGTCTTTCAGCATGATGTCACAGAGTCAGAGCAGTAGTGAAGCCATAAAATGGCTTCTTACATCACCCAACAATATGTAGGTGACACTGAAGCCCATGCTGATGATTTTTCTTTCTGTCTTGCCACGTCAAATCTGTGCTACACCTCGTCTGTAAAGTTGGGAGCTGATCATTTTTTCAGACTGTGTTAGCTGCTGACTGTGACCAAGTTCCAATAGATGGGCCTGGAGGAAGGAGGATGCACCCTTGACTTGTTGATTCTTCTGGTGCCCGTAGGCTGGTGGGCTGCCAGCCTTGTGCATTACTTACATGAGCACACGTGTGTATTTGTATCACGTGACACCTCTCTCCACCCTCCCCCATTCAGTTTGGGACACTGTTCAATTTGGCTGTCCGATTTCTTCAGTGTAGTTCCTGGTTATCTTCCCTCTCTTCTTTAAACACATGAATGAATTTTTCCCTGACAAGATTAATCAGATGGGTCATGTAATTTTGGAACAGAAACAAGGCTGCCTAAGCAGTGCTAAATATAGTAATATTTAGAAATTTACCCAAACCCAATGTTAACACGTAAAAAAAAATTTTCTGTCCAGCTTTTCTCCAGCACCATCAGTAATGTTCATTATACTCCATGGGAACAGATCAGAATTATTATTTTGGGACAACTTTGAAAAATCTGTTCTTCATCATACATGCCTTCTAGTTTACTAACTCTTGAAGGTAGAGGTGTCTTGCAAAAAGTAACAGCTGTAACCTCTGTCAGTAACAAATTTATCATTGTTTTCTCAAATCACTAGTCTAATAATAATAATCTGCATCCAAGCCTCTCCTTCAACTTGGATTAAATTAGTGTTCCACAGGGGAAAGTAAGGCTGTGCTCCTTTACGCTAAGCTGCCAAATAAAATACAATTTCAGAATGCTGAAAAAAAAAATTAAAAATTACAACTTTACAAGTGCAATTTTAGCAGCTTTTGCATAAGAACTCGGATATAAAGAATGACTATTGCATTTAAGTAGCACTTATTGATTCTGAAAATGAAATTATGCCTTACACCTCTGCAACACTTTGGAATTTTTATTCTGTCTTCATCATTCATGCGATAATGGAAAGACTCATAGTGACTTCACTGAAATGAATTTTGGACCAAGTTTTAAGGCCACATCCTAGCAAGAAGGCATTTTGAAAATGTTGCTTCTGCATTTTGGTCCCAAAAATTTGTCTCAGTTTGAGCTCTGGTAAGGAGCTTGCACATCTAGAGTCTTGATGCTGAGATATGTCTGTCCTATCTCACATTATTATTAATCACTTGTTTGAAAACAGTGAGACATTTTTATACTTTTCTTAAAACAATACCAGCATCTGCCCTGGAGTACTTCTTTGTGAAGAATCTGAGCACTGTGGTGCTCAGCTGACTTTTTATAAATGGAGGAGAATGAAAACAAAAATATAAATTATTCCTATGTCTGGGTTTTCCACTATAAGCACTCTTCTCACGGTCAGTGGTCTTAATTGTTATGCCTTAGGACAGAAATTAAGTTTTGGTACAATTGCAAATAAGTTGGTTTTTTGGTTTTTTTTCTATTCTTAACAAAATGATGTAGAGGAGGAAGTTAATTTGACCTTTGTTTCTGATCCTAATTCACTAACAGCCTTGTTATGAATGTGATGCTAAAGCAGGTGGGAAGTTAACACATGTGGAGTGAGCCAAATGCAGTTATAAAGCGGTTTCTCTGATCTTTAGTAGACTCCTGCCCTTTGTAGTTTTGGGGAGATGACCCTGTTCCTTGCCAGGTCAGGGAGGGAGTGTTCTTACATGAGAATACATAGTTTCTTGACTATGTTGACTATTCTTCTTAATGTTATGAATCTTCTGCAGACAGCATCTTAGTGAAATTTAGTGGCAATAGTTCAACAGCTTGCACGGCATACTGACAGGTAACTTCTATCAATCTGTTTTGATTATAGCAAAGCACCAAAAGTAATAGCAAAACCCCACGGACTTCTGAGGAGAGTATACAAGTAAAGTAATCATTAAAGCAGACATGCTGACTTTCACTGTCATATCAATAAAAGCTTGCATTTCAGTAGACAAGCAATTGTTGGAGACATCATTCTGCACTAGGGGTTGTAAACAATTTGCTTCTGTATAAATAGGCATGACCTCTTACTGCCAAAATCAGCAGTGATATGCATATTGTATTTAAAATAGGATATAATTGTTCACACTGTTTCTCTGACAGGCTTTGCTCGTAATCTCTCTGAAGGAAGCAATGCTAACTATACAGAATACGTGGCTACCAGATGGTACCGCTCACCTGAACTCTTGCTTGGGTAAGTACAGTTTGTAGAACTTCCATAATAAATCTTGACTGTTTCTTTACGGGTTTTTTTCAAGCTTCTTTTGTAAGATTTACCCATGGAGCTGTGGTTGATTTAAAGGGAAGATTTCAAGAGGCTTCCAGATTTTCATTAATTTTTGTTAGTTGCCAGTAAATCGACGTGAATCATTGACATATTGACCTGTCTTGAGCTGAGCAATGTTTAACTACTAAAATATGAAGCTAAATTATAACAGGTGTACTTCAGATTCCAGCCCCCTGCATTCCCTTCAGAAGAGGTTTCCATGGTAGTCCTGTAGCCTGAAATGTTTCATCAGCCTTTGTGGTGGACACCACATAGCAATGGCAGTGCAGCTTTCACCGTGCTGCACTCCTAGTTCTCTTGATCCTTTGGGTCAAAACTATGATTTGGTTTTCATTCCCAGTTAGCCTTTAGCAGCACCGCTGAAGTGGCTCAGAAGGATGGCAATAGCTTTTTAGTAGTCAGGAGGAATTTATTGAAGGAGGCTGTATGAATCATTCTAATAAAGCACTGAGAAGTTGCTGTTGCACTGCCTGTGAAAGCAGTAGTTTCATGAGTAGCCTCAACCAGACAATTTAGTTTTACTCTTGTATTAATCTGTAAAATGAGTGGTTTACTACCTCACAAGGTTAAACAGATTTTCAGATACTATATGAACAAATTTATAGGACTCAAAAGGGCAAAGGAAGAGACAAAAATAACTGGAGATCTACTATATGTGATCTTCCCATTACTATCAAGTTTATCAGTGCATTATTCTAAACTACATGAACACTCTCATAGAATACATTTCCTGTATGTATGGCATATATGTTTTTATATACACATATTCTAGAAATAAGGAATTGGTAGCCACAGGATGAATCAAAAAAAATACTGGTCACTCCTAAGATTCTTGAAGCAAAATGCTTCATGCTGCTGAGAAACAAGTCTTTTTTGGGGGCTTTGATTAACACTTAACTAAACATTTCTTGAATAGGTAAAGCATTAGGTAATAATTATTCTGTCAATAAAGTCGTCCCAGTATTCCTAGAAGCAGTGATAATCTTAATCAAATTTGTAGGCAGTTGTGTTGTTACATGGCAAATAGTATCTTAAAGTTGCCGTTAAAAACCTCAAAGCTCAGTTTTTCATATTTTGGAGAAACATTATATTAAGCTCCAGGAAAGTGCATGTGTGTATGTGTATATATAAGTATAAAAAAAGACTTGGACAGAAAGCATCAATTGTGACCTTTTTAGTTACACAATATTTTACTCTTTGTCTATAGTAGTGATGATGATTTAGGAGGAAAGACATGAAAAGCTTGACAGACATAGTATTAATTTCACCTGCAGTTTTCTAAACTGTTTCTTTACCAAAGGAAATTTAGCAGGAATCACGTATGTTTGTAATTGACTAAATTTGTTTGATAAGCTTGCACAAAAAGGGAGGGGGTATGTGTATTAAATGCGTATGGCTTCAATTTTGCTGGTGTATGTTTTTAATGCCAAGTTTTTATGGCACAAAGTGATGTCTGTTTCTTGGCAATCCTGTTCTATTTCCCAGACGCTCATCTTACCTGTTGTCCCTTCCTCTGCATTTACCAAATCTTTATAAGCATGTTAATATATGCTTAATTATAAGCATAAAATATGCTTAATATTCAGAAGTCTTCCCAGTATTATTAAATATATATATTTTAACAAATACAGTTTTACTTTTTCAATTTTTTAAATGTGTCCTAGAGAGATTTCTGTTTTGCAATCAAGTTCAAGACTTAAATTTCAGGAGAGGAAAGAATTAGCTGTCTAATTATTCACAGAACATAAAAAAATCTACTCACTTTGGAGAGCCTCAGGTAATTGTTAGTGGAGTACTCTGTACCATTGGATGACAAAATACTGCTAAAAGCCAGTAGATTTCAAGGCATACCAAATTACTAGGTGAAAACATGTTTTGGGAGAATCTAATTTGTGCAGGAATAGGCTATAGTATTTCTGATTTGTAGTCTTTGTCCTATAGGAATTATTTCATTTATCCAGCCGCATCACTCTTGCATTGTTTGCCTGTTGTCATCTGACAAGACTGATCCTGATGGCAGAACAGCAGTCTTCAGCATGCCTTTTCGAACAAAAAAGTTACTGTTTACTCTGCTACTGCCTTACGAAATGGGTATTTTCTGATTTGTTTCTGTTTGACCACACAGTAAATACTGGAAACTTCTTAAACTGTGATTCAGCTTCCTTTATTCATGTGATCAAAGAAAGGTAATGGTCCTTGCCTCAGAGGAGTTTTAGCCCCATTTCTCAGTTGTAACCCTAGCTTGTTCTCCAATGCTCCAACCTACATCAACCCTTTCCCCATTTCACATGTCAGTTGAGAATCCTGCCTATTAAAGGGGTTGCAAATAAAGATGCGCTTGTTTTTCTGTCATAGTAAAAAGGTAGGGTTTTAGTTGCAGTCTCACAAACTGTTTTCCTTACAGAGCTTCAGTTTTCCAGTACAGGCATGGAATATCTTAAGAGCAGATCCTTGGCTTTGGAGTCTGTTCTCATCTGTGTTGTCTTTCACAGCATGGAGAAAAACTAGTCCTTCCTTAGCACTCAGACCTGACCTAATGGGTGGGTTGGACCAACAGCATCACACAAAGAACAAACCTTGAGTCTCTCAACAAATCAACTAGTAGTCACTAGGCAAGATTAGTAAGGGAATTATGAACCCACAGAGCCATTGTAGTAGGAGTACTTGAGTTTTGGCATGTTCTGCTTTGCCACTGGTGGTTCCTTGTCAGCAGTCTATTCCAATGGGGCAAACTTTGATTTTGTGATGATTGTTTGTGAAAGGACTGCAGTGTCTCATGGCAGATTCTGAAAGACAAACAGTTCTTGAAATTTTGGCATCCTACTTCAGCTTTCCTAGCTACCATAGACTCCTGCACTAGGCATCTCAGTGGTCCTGTAGTTTCACTCATGCTGTTGTCCAGCTAGAAATGCTTTCTCACCTTCACCTAATTAAATCATCACAAGGGTTACAGGGTCCTCTGGCCAAGTGTTCTCCCTATAAAGTGAAGTAACTAACCATGAGTAATCAAGGGGGAAAAGTCAGATATTGTTTTTCTTTAGTTTGAAGGGTGTTCTGTTTTTAATCATCAACATAAGGAAGGAGCGAAGGGAACAGATTTAGGATAGGATTTGTCACCTGCAACTCCTGGTGTGCTGTCTTATTCCAGAAATAGGCAAGCCAGATGTAAATTAAAAATCTCTTGAAACAGAGATTGAGTTGTTGGATTACACATTTCAAGAAGAAGAGACTTGGTGAAATATGTTTTCAATTCAGTCTTTGTTCCAGTCTTTATTCTTTTTACATGCTTTTTCTTTGACATGAGAAGAATTCACTGATCGTACTGCTCAAAACTTAAACATCCAGAAGAGATTCCTGGAATAAGTTGGATAATTAGAAAAATTATTTACAAATTCAAAAAGCAAGGACTCAAGTGTACAGAAAAGGAGTTGTTTGGTCTATAGTAAGAACAGTGAAAAGCCAAAAGTATGTAATGCATTAGATGTTGCACAGTTGAGGTAGGCAGCTGAGCAAACTTGCCGAGGAACAGAACCTTAGAGTGAAAATCAGAAACTGTCCAAAAGGATTTTGTGTTTCTTCAGTGTTTGTCCCTTTAGCCTGAATATTGCAGTAGTCTCCCACTCTCTTCTTTTCATACAAACTTCCATTCTCTGATTTTCTGTCCTACGTGTTTTACAAACCATCCTCAAGCCCATAGTCTCTCCTGATTAGAGCATCCATATTGCCTCTTCTATTAAATACCCTTGTATGTAGTCTCAAGAAATTCTAGTATAGCCCTTGCTGGTGTAAGACTCACACCACTTAGTTTTGTTTCTGATGAATTCCATACACCTCTTCATTGTCATTAGCAGTTTAAAATACCGTGTGCCATCTTCCCCACCACACAACATTGCTTGCACGCACAGAGACCATACATCAGATTTTCTCCTGAAAACCCCACCTGTGGCTTTGCTCCAAAACAGGAATTACTTATTTTACGATGCTTGCATTCCTTCCTCACCTGTGGTTTTTAAGGAATAGTTTTCAGGGGCATTCTGTTTTCTCTTTAGTTAAAATTTCACTGGATGAATGTTGAAACAAAGATTGCTTATCATTTCTGTTCTCCCAGGGGCCAGACCTAGTATAGCTTATCCCCATGTTAAGCACAATGGAAAAAGAAACGGAATGCAGATATAGAGCACAGCCATTAACCCCTGGAGAGAAGGGAAATTAGTGCTAGTTTAACTGGGAGTGGTAACTGCTCTGCAGTCCAAAAGATTATTCTTGTACGTAAGATTTTTTCACAAAGGTAACAAGATTCCTGGGGGTACTTGAGAATTCCTCTCCTGCCTTTTCAAGCAGCAATATCTCAGGCAATCCAGGGGAGAAACAGAGGGCCTGGTATTTGAGGTAGTTTCTTTAATATTAAAGTTTATTTTCCTGCATTGTAAGGGAGTGGGCTGTGGGAAATATGGCCAATAAATTGAAACAGCTCGGTAAGAAGACAGTGTCAATGGGTGAAAAACGTTGTACATTCACTTTACAGAGCCCCTTATGGAAAGGCTGTGGATATGTGGTCCGTAGGCTGTATCCTGGGAGAGCTGAGTGACGGGCAGCCCTTGTTTCCTGGCGAGAGCGAGATTGACCAGCTCTTTACCATTCAGAAGGTGCTAGGCCCACTGCCAGCTGAGCAGATGAAGCTATTCTATAGCAACCCACGCTTCCATGGCTTGCGGGTAAGAGACAGCTTTGTTCTATTTTTTTTATTTACTTACACAGTGTTTACACTATTGTCACTGCTGCTGTGAAGGTTCTTTTTATTTGCGTTGTGTGTTATCTATTGCATGTGTTTCTGTGTACGTATAGGATATTTAATTATAAGATATTTAGAGTCATAATTCAAAGTAAAATTCTGCTTACACTGGAAATGAGTTTTATAAATATGTTCAATTTACTGTTAAAAGTTGATTCAGGAGTTTGTTTCATTTCTTTCACTTTTTTCGTATGCAAGCTAGCATTTATACCCAGCTTAGCATTACTCTGCCATGTTTGAACTGTGAAGTTTAGTGGCATAGCTCTGTCAGTGCAGAGTGTGAAAAATTCATGTCTGCTGTCTTCAGGCTATGTTGGAAAAATCTGGACCATAGATGCCACTATCATGGCAGAAGAGCTTTTTGCCTTTTGACTTACAGTCCTGGGGAGTTGATGTAAGCCACATGAGTAAAAAAGCTCTTCCTACTGACAGTAGCGTCCCCCTTCAAGGGTTTACCAATACTGTGTAATGACAGAGACTCGGTAGTGTGGAGAAGCTGCTCAAGTTTGGACATGAAATATGGCAAAATCCCAGAAGCAATATATAAGTCATGTCTCTGTGATCTTTAACAATACCTGGTCAGTGATTGTACTCATGTTTCCTTTTAATTCAGTTTTGGTTGTCATTTTATATTAATGACTGTTGCTTACAAAGGTGAATTTCTGATCTTGATAAACGGTCTGAAATCATTAGAGTAAAATCCTATAAAGAGACATGCAGAGGTTTTGGGAAACTTGATCTGTGCTAAAGACTTGAGATTTGAGTTTTACTCTGTAAAAGAGAAAACAGAGAATGAGAAAGGGAAAGCGAGTGAACCTAGTTGTCTTAAAACATGTTAAAGGTTGCCATAACTTGAGTTTAGCTTATGATGATAAGAAATAGTTGGCCTTAAGGTGTTAGGATAATTATTTAGCTACATGGATAGCTAATTCCTCAGAGATTTTGTTGAAGTTTGTAGACCCTCCATCAGTGGAGGGTTTAAAAAAAATCACTATACAAGCATTTCTTGAAAAGTCCTATGTGTATTTGATGCTGTTTAGAACAGTGGGCTGGACGGGATTTTCTACTTTTAAAAAAATTATACCCCTTATCAGGAAAGCAATGCTCTAAATGTTGTAAGCAAAATAAGTTACTGCCTCTTCAACATTATTTTACAGCAGTTCTAGTTGTGCAGTATGATCTTACTTGGATAAACGCTCTGTAATGTCTTAGGATGAGAATTAAGTATCTTTGTTTATAGCTTTGAAATACAGTAATTCAAGAAGACAGCATGGACCTAATGTAATTAGCATGGGGTTGAGAGTTATGAGTCTCTGTTCTCATCCTGGATCAATGGTTTGTTACTTGGCCTCAGACATGTTGCTGCCGCCTTAGCCCCATCTGTAAAGTCAAGATACTAATGATGAGGACAGTGACATATGCCTTCTAATAGAGTAGTTTTTTAATACTGAAGCAAAACCTGAATAATGTCTTAAACATGAAAAATACTCTAAAAAAAATTGGTTTGCAATGTCATATTTATTAGTTAATTCATGGGAAAAAATTATTCCATGCTATAAGACAACCTTAAAAGTACATTTTTTCTGAATGTAGCATAGTGCTTAATAGTGGAAGATTTTCTGTTGCATAGCAGATAGCAAGTATGCCGTGATCATGCAAATTATTACTTACAAGCTGTATCTGGCACAGAGTGTTCACAAGATAAAAACTAGCCCATGATGTGGAATAGTTTATCCATGTTTAGGCTTTGTGAATTTCTACATTACTGTAACTGTGTGTTACAGTACTGTAGCACAGGATTTAAAAAATTCCAATACAGACGCTCCAGCACCACATGCATGTGTACACAGATGCACATTTGCACACTTTCTGTCTTTTCTTCCTGCTTACTTCTTCCATGCACGTGTGTGTGTGTGTGTGTGTGTGTGTGTATACAGACTATTCCTTGCTCCTGAGGTTTAGGGAGCATTTAATGATCTCTTTTTAGCCCTTTTGAGGAAGAAAACATCATAGTATGATGAAGGCCCAAGGAAATAAAGTAGTATGGGATCAGAAAGTACCAATAGGCTTATGCCTTTATGGACAATGTGAGTGGTAGTGCAAGGCTGTAAATATTGTTCTACAAATACGTAATAAATAAGCTGGAGAATCTGAACAATCCCAGTGAGTAGCCATCTTGTATTACTGCTTTGCATGACTCCAGGATGTTTCCATGTTTCCCTGACCATTCCAGATGTAAAATCTTTAAGACGGTCATTTTACATGAAGACAAGAAATTATTTGCCGTTTGGTTCATGTAATAAGTGGAGGAAGCATGGAAGCCTTGGTTCACCTGAGTTACTATCTAAGATCAACATAGCCAGCTTGGACTTATTCTTAAAATTCTTAATCATTAGTAAACCACTTCAAAAGAAAACAAAAAAAAAAAAAAAGACTATTTAGGAACAAACACATTGAACTAATGTTCTTTCATTTTCCTTCAAAGCTCACATAATATAATTTCTGAAAAGTAATGCCAGTACAAACGATGGGCAGCAATTCATAGTGATTTAACACTTATGCACGTACAGTGCACATGCAATGCGTTTTGCTTCCAAATAAAATGTTTTTTTGGAAATGAGTGTTTATGCTGGGTTTCTCTTTAAAGCATAGATTTGAAGCTAGTATTTAATCTGAGTAAGGTGACCATTTAAATATATGGCCTCAAGTTGTGCCAAGGGAAGTTTAGGTTGGATATTAGGAACAATTTCTTTACTGAAAGGGTTCTCAGGCATTGGAAGGGGTTACCCAGGGCAGTGGTGTAGTCCCCATCCCTGGAGGTATTTGAGTCATGTAGACAGTGCTTAAGGACATGATTTAGTCAAGGACCTGTCAGTGTGAGGTTAATGATTGGACTCCGTGATCTTAAAGGTCTTTTCCAATCTAGGCAATTCTGTGATTCTAACTGTAACAATCCCTAGATGTAAATGAGAACTGAAAAATGCACAAGTGAAAGTAAAGGAATTAAAGTCTTTAAGACTTCCTGCTCATTGACATTTTAGACCAAATGTATCATTCTCTTATATTTTTATACTATAGCAAACTTCCACATAAAATGTTTGTCTTCATGTTTGTTGATTTATTTATTTTTTTATTGCTGATGTCTGTCTTAATCACTGACTTTAATTTTGTTGTTATCTTGTATTTTCAGTGGTTTTTAACTATAATTCAGTATTTTATGTGGGTATATTTTATGTATGACTTGAGCCCATTTGGACATAGAGTGATGGCTTTTACGTACCAGCAGATGGGAATACTGCATGCTTCCTATTGTCAGAATTCTTGCTTTGATGTGTTAGCTTAAGAGGACATTTTAGAAAATACATAGGATGTGGATGGGATCAAGCCAGGCTGCAATTGAAACACTTGCATAGTATTAGGCAAATTCCACAACTCTGGGAACTGTTAACAAAATGTCTGAATCTCAGTTGTGTAGTTTTGGATAAACTGATTAATGCAAACAGGCTGACTGATTGTTGTTTTGGTTTGATTTGTTTTTTTTCCAGAGGCTTGTCTGGTATTTAGATGTGTAATTTTCTCCAAAATCAGCATAAGTTGCATCCATGAGGGTTTTTTTTTATGCTTCTGTTGGAAATCCAGACTTTATTTCTAATTCTGAAAACACTAGCTTATACATTTAGTTTTTAAATTTTTATTTACCTCACTGAAATCAGTTTTATCTATTCGTTTGCTGTCAGTTCAATGCATGCTGCAGCCTGGAAATGGGTATCTGTTGTCCATTTCTTTTCCACTCATTATACTTGATATAATGTTACAGCAATGACATATTGATAAAAAGAAAAGATTCTATCTTGATTTTATTTAACTCTTGCCTTGTTTACAAAGCAAGCAAAAAGCCCCAGTTCTGTGCTTTATTTTTTCTTTCTCCAAATCATCCCTGCCTGTCCTGTTCTTTCCAGATAGGGCTAATTTCAAATACTGCCTTCACTAGGTTTTGTCTAGACTCTAGTTGACAAAAGATGCCCTCCAGCAATGTGCTCTACTTCTCATGGTGTTGCTGGTTCTTACTGCAGCATGACCACAGGAGTAATCCTGAACCTCAAACCTTCAAGTTTTTTATGTTTATCACTAAAAAGATTTTGGAATTGTCTGTTAATCTTTGGCATTTAATTAGTACTGTATTTCCATTCTAGAATTCTCTCAAAGCTATTTTTAATCCTTTTTTAAAAAAAAAATATATATATATTACTTATGTTGTTTCTGAATCTTATTTTAGTCCTCCCACCTTTTGTCAATCATAATGCTACAAACACATTTATAAATCTGATCATTTCTCATTTGAGAGAGATTCCTTGACTGCCCTGCTAATAGAGAATAATTTATTTGGTTAACTTGATGCTTATTGTACATCAACAATTATTTGTTTCATTATAATGGTTTGTAATGTTTCATAAACCACTGACTTCTTCAGTGCATGTGATTCCCATTAATTGCATGCCTTTATTTACTGTGTAGTTTCTCTGTTTTGAAGTATTGTATTGATGTATACCTTGTTTACATTCTCAATATATTTTTGTGCTATATTATTTTTACAGTTTCCAGCAGTCAATCATCCACAGTCTTTAGAGAGAAGATACTTGGGAATTTTAAGTGGTGTATTGCTTGATCTTATGAAGGTAGGAGAATGTATTTTATTTTCTGTCTATAGTGGATAGAGAAAGATTTAAGAGACTTTTTATCTTTGTTTCCTAATATAATACATCTTAAAAGTACTTGTGAATTTCATTTTGAGATATTTTGATATGACCATCGTTTGTAGCAAGGTTTGGTATTTCCTAGCAATCAGGAAAATACTCCTTGCAAATGCCAGGAGGCCCGTTCAAATTTGATTGATTTGATAAACAACAAGTAGTCCAGACAAAAGAATCACCGTCATTTGCAGCAATATGTCTTCACACTGACGTACATTCAGATGCACAGGTTACCTTAGTAAAGCTGGAGTATGAGCTCCCAACCCATAATAAATTTAGGTAAATCCAAAGAGTATAACCTGAGTTGTTCATTTGTTACTGGATAAGCATGAGGATGTGGACAGTTGTCAAAGACAAAGTTGACACACAGTAATTTTTTTATATTTCTTTTTTTTTTTTTTTTTTTTTTTTTAAACCTGAGCATTTAATCTGCTTGCTATCACTCATCTCTGCACAGTGTGTATGTTAAATTACTCTTCAGTCCTGTTTTGGAACAAGTCAGTTTGTTACCCATGGCCGAACCAGGATACGGTCCTGAAATAGTTTCTTACAGGGGATTGGGAGAAGCTGGCTCCCCTCAAAATGTAAAGTTGTGTAAAGCATTGTGCTATGCATTTGTGCCATATTCCTGGGTATGCAACACGTATTGTTGTCCTTAGTATTGTACTATGAAAACATCACCTTGGTAAGCTGCAGTGCAACCTTCCCATTATTTCATCCACAGTAAGCTGGGGAAAAGAAAAGAAAAAAGTTATAGTATCAAAATTAGGTTTAGAATCACCGAGGTACCACTTAAGAATGAAAGGCAATCTGAGACAAATCTGAAGTGTGCATATGGCTAATCAGCTCTAAAGGACTTGGGACTACACAATTCAATCTGTGCTGATTGCCTTGGAAACCAGAGGTCATCTGCTTTGGCGTATACTTGGGTGTTTACTTGCTCTTATCAGTATTGATGTAGCCAGCAGAAATCCACCAAATTTGCTCTACTTTTTAATGCAACCGGTTCAAATAACTTTCATTTAATCTCCCTGCCTTATGAAGAGAGTCAGCATAGCTTTTATCTTGGTTTCATGGAGTCTGCAAAATCAGACACCTCCATATATATAATTGCTTGGGTTTTGGTTTTATACATTCTTGTCTGTTTTATAATTCACAGAAAATTTTTTATGGTGTCATAGTTAGCTGTAGCTCAAGATGTAGTAGCATGTATTGCAGAACAGCAATTTCAAGATCATTCTTCAAACCATTGTTACGTGTGCTGGGGTAGGGTTTATTTTCATTTTATCCTAATTTTTTGTGTTCTATCTCAGTGTCTTTTGGATTCTTTTGGTGTGATTTAAAAGTTACAAAGTTGTGAAATGAAGCACTTGAATTCTAGGGAAACAGAGGTTTCCAAATAATTCCATTCCACTTTAAATAATTCTTTTCAACTTTTCTGTCCGTA
>NW_010333790.1:19444-41344 GCF_000700745.2 Antrostomus carolinensis
GGGATATTTTGTGTTTGACCTGCATTACTTAATTCAGGAACATTGTTGAAGAATGAGCAGAAGACTATATATGAAGAGTACAAAAAGGACTTGTGGTTAAGTTTCATGCTACAAATGCTGCACATATTTTGCTGTATGCCTGTCTCTTCTCCAAATTCTGGGCAGTCTGGCATATTTCCATGCTTGGTGTGTTCCTCATTATCTGCATTCTCAGGGACTTCAGGTCTGATTACTAGATTACTGAATAACCCACACTTCAATTTATGTCAGCTAAAGTAATGAATTCTTGGTACATCTCTATTTAGAGAGCATTTCTGGACTAGATTAATGGAGAGGCATCCATTTGGCCCCATTGCTTTGTTGCTCCTCTCCTTCACAAGTCATGCTGTTTTGTAAGCATACATTTGGGAGCTGGGAGCTAATTTTGCATGTGATGACTTGGGCAGACACTGAGTATTTCAGTCCTTTTCATATCATCTGTCATTCAGTTGTCTTCCCCTGTTCAGCAGCAGACATGGATATTCCCTGAGCTTCCATTTACTACTAGAATACTTGCAGAACTGCTTCTTTTTACCTTTGATGTTCTTCACTTGCCTTAGCTCCAGCTGGCTTCCGAACTGGCCTATCCTTGGTGCTAAAAGCAGTGATTTTATAGTCCTCCTTTGTATCTTAGTCTCCTTGACTCTTGTTCTTACATACTTTTTGCATTCTTGTTCATTAGGAAATCCCCTGTTTAGCCAACCTAACCTTAAGCAAAATTTTGTGTTCTTCTGTACAATAAGATTCTTTGTTCCTGAACTCTTAAGAAATTACCTTTAAAAATCAGGTTACTCCCCTGGATACCCTTACTCTGATGGCAATTTTTCAGGAGATTCTACCCAGTAATTCCCTATAGAAGCTGAAGTTCGCTCTCCTGAAGTCCTAGGTCCTATCCCTGATGTTTATCTTGCCACTTACCCTTTGAATCCTGCTGTAATCATCTCATGGTTGCTACAGCTCAGATTGTTTTCTCCGATCAGATTTCTCACTAGTACTTTCCTGTTGGTGAGACACAGGTCAAGTGGAGTGAAGTCCTTGGCTGATTTGCCTCTCCAGCAGCTGCACTAGGAAATTGCCACCAGCATTGTCTAGAAATCGCCTGGATCATCTACACAGGCTGGATGTCTGAATAGTTGAAGTGTACCATGAGGATGAGGACCTGTGATCGGGAAACTTATGCTTGTAGAGAGTTTTCCTTTTCATCTTCATGTTTTTCAATGCATAATTGGTAGCAAATGCCCACCATAGCATCAGAAATATTTCTTTCCCTTCTAATTCTCACCCAGAAACTGTAATGGTTATACCTTCTGTTTCATGCTGGTATTTGATACCATCCAGGAACTCAATTATATGAGTGCCACTCTTCTTCCTCTCCACTCCATTCTTTCTGAAGCCACTCAGCAGTGACCAGGCCTTCAGCCACAAGCCCTGTCCCACTACTTCTGCATGATTCCAGGCAGATTCATAGCCTTGTGATTCCCTATGGACTTTCAGCACTCCTTGCTTGTGCCCCAGGCTTCTCAAGTTAGTGTACAGGCGCTTGAGGGAAGCCTCTGAACATCCTGTTTTCTCAGGAGGAATGTGGAAATCACTTGTGGCCTTCTTGTGTTTGTTTGGGACATTTGAACCACTGTAGTGATGAGCACCAGAAAAAAGGGGGAACTAAAAAGTTAATCATTCAGTACATAGTTTGTCACTTGAGAAAGGAAGCTACTGCATCCTATATGACCAAACTAGATAGGAATGTAGTTTGCCACTTGCTTTGTTTCCTGAGCATTTTCCATTGTGAAGTACAGGGATCCTGTGAAGGGGAAACCAGTTTACGTCAAGTGGCTAAATACTACGTTAATGCATATGCAGATAAGCATTGTGTGTGTGTGTAGACACATGCATATATACACAGAGTTGTTCTCTATTCCACCTATATAGCCCTCAAAAAATAGCTATTCTTTGCACTTAGTAGCCATTCAAACTTTTATCCTTGCTTACAGTCATGCATGTTCAAATCTTCCAAGATAAGTTCCCGCAAGAAACCTTTCAAACTTACCGAAATACCCAACCTACTGGTTTTCAATTTTGTGATTAAATATTTTCTACATGTCAAAAAGTGTCTCTGTTTAGAATCGTAGTAGATCGAACAGAATTATTCTGAGTGCAGTGTAAAGAGTTTAGATGATTCTTTAAAAATATGAACCCTAGAAGTAAAAGCCAGAACTGTTATATTTCTATATATTTTTAAAAATACTCATTTTAAAATACTGGGGTTTTTTGTCTTAAGAATGTTCCCATATGCTTGTTCTGTTTGTTTGTAAAGCCTATTTCATTGTAGTATTTTATTACTGGTAAATTTAATAGTTTTCATTCTAAACAACATTGTTGTAAGGTATATCCTGAAAAATATGTTTAAAATACACATATTTAAAATATTTATAGGTATTTGCATAAAACATTTTTAAAATTTTAGTTATTTTTGTATTTTAAGCATATTTTAAGCACACCTATAAAACTATATATGTATGTGTATATATATTCATTATATACATATAGCACATATATATGTTTCATAATAAGCAAGGCTGAGGCCTTCCATCATTTAAGTAGAACATAGGTTTTTGTAAGTGTTTATTTTGTATCAAGTGTAGTTCAATACAACGTGAAATTATTCTAGGAGTTAAGTCTAATCATGGAAACTCTGAAGATTAAAAAACTATCCCAATAATGTTCTTTATTTTGTTAAATTTTTTTGCTGATGCAAATATAGATACTAACATTTAAACTTTGGGATTTGTCTTCCAAAGAACTTACTGAAGTTAGATCCAGCAGACAGATATTTAACAGAACAATGTTTGAACCACCCTTCGTTTCAAACCCAAAGACTCTTGGATCGCTGTGGAAGCTCACCTTCGCGGTCAGCTAAGAGAAAACCTTACCACGTAGACAGCAACACATTATCTAACAGGTAAAGGTAGTCACGTCACCGTCATCACTGACATTTGCTCTGCCAATGAGTGAGTTGCTATCATGCTTACATACAACATGATCTACAAGTAAAGAAAAGTAGTCGTTTGACAGTTTAGGCACATGGACACATAAATGCTGTTCCATGTTACCTGAGTGAATAAAGGAAGTAGACACAGTTTTACAGTATTACAGCTATTCAAGCTGAAATTTTCATTAACTTTCTGCATCAGGCTGAATGCTTCTTGAAAAAAACAAGCATAGTGTTTGAGACATTTCTCCATATGACGAAGGAAAATAAGTTGGCTTACCCGTCTTAAAAAAAATGTTAGCCTTTTTCAACAACAGTAGGAATTTTGTGGCTTGGAAGTCGTCTGAGATTCTGAAGGAATGCTTTTCTCTTTGGAATGCTACCGTTATGTGCAAATCTGTCTTAAGGTTTTGATATTTGAAAGTTCAAAATTCACACAGATTTTTAGCAGCTAAGTGTCCTGAAAATTGTGTGTGTTGATCATGCTCCAAATTGGGGATGAATAGAATTTTGTCTGCAGTTGCAGTTATGAATCTAGTCGACTTGAACTTAAAGCAGAGTCTATTTTAGTGACTCCCTGTTGGACCCACATAGCTTGAGAGAAGCCACTTGATTTTAATACATCAACAAACCGGGTTTACTGGTGGATGAAATATTTCAATACAAAAAGCCTCATGGTATTCCTCTGACAGAAGCTTTCCTAAAGGTCACCCTCTGAAGTATGCAGAATGATAATGGCTTTCAGTCCTAACCATGGGGTTTTTTTAGCTCTTCCTGTGAGATTCAGAAAAATTACTCCTCGTTTTAAGATTTGGGATTATGACATTTAAAATCTATACTTTTTCAAAGATAGACACCAAAAAGTTTTAGTTGCCCTTATAGATATTTAGGATAGAAGTTTTACCCTTAGAGGTGTGCCATTAGAAAGGAAAACCTAGATCCATGGGAAATTTGTCTAATGCAATGACTTGCCTAGCTGCTTGATTTAAAATTACTAGGTTCCTTACATCTCTTAAGTTTTTAAAAAATATACGTCCTTTTAACTAAAAAATATTTTAAATGCATTGAAATTGCTAAATTTCTAGAAACTGTAATAGAGTACATAGTTAGATCTCTGAAAGTGGGTAAACTGCTCATAGCCCACCTAGGTCCATCAAGGCTAACAAGTACAGCTGCAGCACTGCTCAGTCACAGCTAGTTTGCAATGCCAGCATAAGTCCAGAAGCAGAACTGGTTTTATGTCATAGAATTTGAGATAATAAATCCTACTCAAATAAATTCAGGCTGAGTGTTTGCAGAACCAACTCATATCAGTCTTGTAATCCCAAAACTAGGAGAGCTGGAAAGCAGAGTAGAGGTTAAGGACATTACCAAGTAGCTCTGCACCAAGTCAGTCTGGTTACAGAGCATTTTGGGTACAGCCTTGGGGATGAGTTAGTGTGCCAAGAACTGGGATAGTGCCAAGTTCCACAGAAATTGGAGTTCCTGTGGTAGACCCAGTTTTGGGTTTGGTGTTACAGGGCTTCCTCTGCTGCACAGAGCTCAGGCTCAATCTATCTGGATGTCTTTACCAGCACAATATCTCTTTTTTCCCTCCCTCCTATCCCTTCCCCTCCCACTCCAACTCCAGCATACATTAGATGGCCTGGAGCATTTATTGTATTGGGGCTTTTTGACAGTACAGACATATTTTATTTTGTTCTACCTTCACTTTGATATGTCAGGTGTATTCAAGACTTTTTTCCAATGGATACACAGCTAATTTTCATAATGTCATGCTTACATTATCAATGTGCACATGTATTACTCTCACACATGCATAAATGTGTAAATATATGTTGGAATTTCTATGATTGGATTTTATATCTTCATTTTTTTTTGTCAGCAAAATCCATTAACCAAAGCTGAGTTTGTCCATCAGGATATAACCAGAAAGAAACAACAATGTACTAATGCTTGCAAATCTGGTATTTTAGTGGATCTTCCAATGCCTAGTTGGCAGTTTTTGATCTTACTGCAGTTAAATTTTGTGGTTTTAAATGGCAACTTCCTTCTGAAATGAGTGTACTTTTGTTGAAGTTATTAATGCGTGAATATGTAATCTGGTATATTAATGCTTCTTTATGCATTTTAATGTAGAAATCAAGCCAGCAAAAGTTCTGCTTTGCAGTCACACCACAGATCAAACAGCAAGGATATACAGACACTGGGGGTTGGCGGGCCAAGAGAAGAGGGTCTTCCAGCAAATGAAAGCTTTTTAAATGGAAACCTTCCTGGAGCTGCACCTAGTCCAATGCATACAAAAAAATCAAGCAACACTCCTGGATCTGGCAACAAGGACCTAGCCAATAATAACATGCCACATCTTCTCAGCCCAAAGGAAACAAAGGCAAAAACAGAATTTGATTTTAATGTGGACCCAAAAAGTTCTGATGGTTCAGGCACAAAGTACCTGAAGTCTAACACCAGATCTCAGCAGAACCGGCACTCGTTTATGGAAACTTCTCAGAGCAAAACTGGGACACTGCAACCCGGCGATAAGCACAGTCGCCACAGCTATATTGATACTATCCCACAGTCTTCTAAGAGTCCTTCATATCGGACAAAGTCAAAGAGCCATGGCGTTCTGACAGACTCGAAATCCGTGGGCAACCTTTCTGAGGCCAGGGCCCAAGCTGCAGAACCAAACAGCAGTAGGTATTTTCCATCCAGCTGCATGGACTTGAACTCTCCTACCAGTCCATCTGCTCCCCGACACAGCGATAACAGAACTTTGCTCAGTCCATCTGGGAGGAATAACCGCAGCGAGGGTACCCTGGATACCCGAAGACCATCAACAAGACACTCCAAAACAATGGAGGAGCTAAAACTGCCAGATCACATGGATGGAAGCCATTCCCACTCTCTATCTGCTCCACATGAATCTTTTTCCTATGGTCTAGGTTATACCAGTCCTTTTTCTTCACAGCAGCGCCCTCATAGACACTCTATGTATGTGAGCCGGGACAGAGTGAGGTCAAAGGGCTCAGAGGGTGGCTTAAGCATAGGGCAAGGGATGGCAGCCAGAGCAAACAGCCTGCAACTGTTATCTCCACAGGTGCAGCATAAGTCACTCACAAGATCTGTTGGCTCGTCACGAGAAGACTGTACAGAAGATACTAATAGGGTTAGTTAAAAATATTGCCTATTATGGAAGGTTTACCTTCCTCTGTTTCATGGGGGGACAGTGTCCTGCTTTCTGTCTTCTGTTTGTTTGCATAATTATTTGTCTTGTTGTAAAGCCAGGGATTTGGGGTTTTTTTCCAAGTGCAAAGTGAGAGGCTATTTAAAAGATAATTTTTAAAAATGGACTATGAATACTTTTATCTTAGAAGTACTGAAATGCGAGAACAGAAAAACTTGTCTCTGAAGTTAAAATTTTATTAGTGGTTCCTAGTCTTTGGTTATATTGTCTGATACCATTTTTATCATATTGTTTTGTGCAATTAACCTTCTCATTTGTGTTTTTATTTAGCCTTTCTTGTATGTCTTTCTGTTATGAGTGCTAATGTTAGTTTTTGAAGTGAGCTTTTCACTCACTTATAGCAGGACATTATTGCTGAAATGACGTACTTTACTAGACGAATATCAAAACTTGAAATATTTCTCTTGATTAGTATGATAAATAACTTGGGTAGTCTAGATTTATGTTGAAGAAGCCACTGGTAAATTTACTCCTCCACAGTAATTACTGCCACTAGATACCTTGTTGTGTTCTACTATAAGCATTACTTAATGAGTAGAGGAAGGGTAGTTCTGGTGTTGATTTTCATTCCTTACATAACACTTCTGAATTATCTGGTGTTTTACACATCAGATGTGTAAAGACGAATGCATTTGTCCCCAGATCTTTAAATTGCTATACCACTGATCCAAACTGGAGCAAAATGGTGCAGAGAGAAGTATGAAAATGAGTGTTTTGTTTCTCTATACATACGTCTGTGATAAAGTAACTTCTCAGGAGAGAACATCTAGTTCAGATTTGTTGACAAATTGAAGGAAGTCAAAGACCTGCAAATATTATTTAAGATCTAAAAATTATACTTTACTGTGGGAGACTAGAAAACTCTGCCTACTTCATTTATGTAAGAAATATGTATAGCTGACTTGATAGTGGTCTATAAGTACCATAAAAAAGAGTTTTCAGGTAGTGGTTGCCTCTTCAGTAGGGAAAAAAAAGGCATAATACATTTTTTTCATACTTAGCACATCTCCTCCATTTTAGGATTATGTGTATTCACACATCAGAAAAGATCTCATCAAAATAGGAGAAATACAATTTTTTTTTTTTTTAAGCCACTTAGAAGGGCTTACTGCAGCTCCATTTCAAAACCAGTGGGTTTTTTTTCTTTATGTAGTCATCTTTTCTCTCTATCTCTCTCATTTCAGTCAAGTTAAATGTGACTTCAGGATGTTACTGTAGAAGGGCAATAACACCAGCATTTGAGTTTTTGCTAATAAAAGCTCGTGCTATCTTGTATTTTGCGGACCATTAGGATCTTTTTCTGCATTATGTAGCAGATATTAATTTAATAAATAATTTTAATTTTATTTCATATTATGTAGAGGCAGATTGTTTTTATTAATCATTCTTTGTCTTTTGACAATTGATTGACAAATTTTTATTTTAATTAGAAAAATTGATGCATATCTTAATGGTTATGTTTTTGTTCATTTTAGTTTGCTTTGGAATGCCTAATTATTTGCAAAGAACTTGCCTTTTTCTCTTAATGGTCAATGTTTTTAAACATAAGCTTTCAATCAATACCTTTAAATCTATGTTTCAATCATCAGTAGTCTGAAAGGAAAAATAATCTTCTGAAATGGATGGCAAGTCTGTAAATTCACAAAGCTGGTTTTATTTGTTTATACTACTTTCAATAACAAATCAGAATTAAATTGTCAATCTTCTTATGCCTTGTAAAGGCGTTTTCACAACAAAGTCATTCTTTGGCTCCTTCCTATCCCTGTCGCCCCCTTCCCCTCCTTTTTTTTTTTTTCCTACATTCTCCACTAGAAATCAGAAAAGTTGACTTCCCTCAGGATTACCGAACTGAAAAAATGAGGAATAACGTGTTTTCAAAGATTCTTTATTGTTTTCCTACAATTTTTTTTCACTCCGATGTTCTGGTTCTCTCTTTCACCTCATGTTTTGTGAAGTTTCCTTACTTCCATGTTTCTAGTTTCTCATTGATTTTCTCTTTAGCTCTAACAAGTCTTTTTAAAGGAAAACATTCTCTGTTTGCCAGGCTTTAAATCTTACTTAAAAAAATTTTTTAAAAGACTCACATTCAGTGTTAGTTTGGGGGCTTTTCAAGTCTCAGTACAACACTTTTTTTTTAAGGGTTCTTTTTTATTTTAAACTAAACATACACAAAAGGGGGCAAGCAGAAGAAAATCAAGTACAATTTGCTATTACTGTCTCATATTTGTAACTTAAATGCTGACAAAGAAGGGATATTTTAAATAAGAGTAGTAATATAACCAAATGCTTCAGCCTCTCGTAAATTTTAGAAGACTCAAACTGTGATTTAAAGCATTGTTTTAGTTCCATTTCTTGTCTTGGCACAGTTTCAAGGGTTGTTCTTATCCTTGACAGTGAAGCCAAATCTTCATTAATAAAAGGCAAAACAGACTTTGAAAATCACTTATATAGTGAACTGAAATCCCAGTTTTTAATTCTGGTTGGGTTTTTTAACCATTGTCCTTCTTGGACATTCTAGATTTAAATTCCTATATGAGTTTCAGTACAGTTTCCTGCGGGGTCTTGTAGGGAACATTGAATTTGATCTGGTCAGTCCGTACTGTGGGAAAAATTGCAGCACCTGGTTCATTTAAGAGTGGAGTTAAGGCATATTTGGTGGCCAGTTACATGCATATGGATGTTTCTAAGGGTGTACTTAAGCTTTTGCTTGAATTACCTTCCAGGTAGTATTGTATTCAGGAAAATACAGTAAATTAGAGGTAATGATACTCTTTTTGCTGTCCTGACTTAACTACTTAACTTAAAGATTTCTTAGTTCAGGGATTACCTTTTATTTTGCATACAGTAGATTTTGTGACTGTTGGTACCTCCAGGTGCTACTGTGTAACAGCTGATAAGTGATAGTGATTTGGTGTTGCAATTATCACAAATTATGTGTTTCCTCTTTGCTTTTTAAAATTTGCCAGTAGCACAGTGACCAGATTTTATCAGAAATTAATTTAACAAGGCCTCCAGTAAAATATTCCTTCAGAGATGTTACAATTGCATTTTACAGCAAAAATCTGAGAGTCTGAATCATGTTCAAGTTTTTAAAATTGCAACTAAGAAGCAAAATTTTGTTAATGCCATTTTGGAAAAAGCAAAACTAAATAATTATTGATTGCATAGTCTGATTTGATATTGGCAGTTATTAATAACATGAAAGGAGAATTGTGTGTGGTTAAGATCTGGGTTTCTTGCTTATGTACGTTGTTTAAAAACTGCAAATCTGTTTGTAGTCTTTCATTTTAAATAGTTGATTGTTCTTTTGTTTAGAGTGGAGCATATCATGATCCACACACAGAAGATGGAGCATCTACTAAGGAAAATAGAATTCTGTATAATGACCCTGTTCCGAGAAGAGTTGGCAGCTTTTACAGAGGTAATTTTATGGTGGATCTTTCAAAATTAAACAAGAATCTTAACATGGAAGATAAATAAAGTAGTGGAAATGGATACAGAGAACTGCCATGAAAAAGTAAAAAAACTTATTGGAAAAAGAACTGTTACCCCACTTTCAGAGACTGGGTTGCCCTGCTTAGTTCTGTGCATTACCTGTATTAGTATCATATTATCTATTTGCAGATGATAACTCACTTTGATTGAAAAGTATATCCAGTGCAGTACTTTGTAAAGCAGAAGATAATTTATTGGGGAGATTTGCACAAATAAATTAATATTACCCAAGTAAACAGTTCATTAATGTTTTTAATTTGTATTCTAAGTTCTTATTAACATTATATCTAAACACCTTTGTACTTGTAAGACATTGACACACTTGCTGATCTATTTCAGATACTGTGGTGCACGGAACTGTAATGTTAGTTTTTAATTACTCGAAATCTGTATTAATGTCTTTTGTTCAGACTTAAAGATCGAGGTTTCCTACAAGCAAAAGCACATTTACATAATCCTAGTTCAGAATAAATAGTAACACAGGACTGTGTATGTGCGTATATATGTATGTATATGTGTGCATGTGTATATTTATATATGTACATATACACACACAGATAGATATTGTTCTATTATGGTACACAAAAGATGGTGATTTTGGAGCAGCTGCCTCATGGCTAAACCTGGGTAATCCTTTTGAAAAAGACAAGGATGATAAGAAACTAATTACTGTCCTGCAAGTGTTAGGAGGCGTGTGGGGCTCCTCTGAACCTTAAGAAGTCCCAATCAGCTAAAATTCGATTATGAGTCACCTAATAACCTTAAGTAGAATCACAGATCTCCCTCTTATCCCTCTTCAGGTTGATCAGTTGACTGATGACCTGATTTAGACATGTTAAAATCTGCCAATCCTTGCAAATGTCCCATTGCAATATTAAAACCTATGAGCAATATTAAAGCTTGTCCTGTCTTGAGCAATGCTTTTGAGTGTAAGGTTTTGTAGTACATGCAACAGGCAATCCTTAAGAATCCTTAGGCCTGAATTGCTTTTATTAATCCTTAAAACACTCCTAAAATTGGACATGGTTTATCCTTCTTTTTTTATACATAGTGAAACAGAGATTCCAAGGAAGAATGACCTTCCATAAGTCATGTGCTAAGGAAACTGTAGGTCTGGGGTTGCATTCAATTCCTTATTATAAACTAGAGTGTTTTTTCCTCATTAATTTTATCTATGAAACAAATATATTTTGTTGTGAACTAAATTATTGACGTAATTATTGCATTGGAAAAATGATACTACGTTTAAGTAATACATACATAATAGTATATGCAACAACTCTTGAAAGAAAAAGTTACTAGGAAAAAAGTAAATTCATATTTATGCATTTCTTAAGTACTTGACTTAATACAAATGTTATTAGCATGTACTTATGTACTATAGCTTGAACATAAACTTACAGATTCAATTTTGATACATGGTATAGTGTGATGCTGAGGTAATGCTGCAACTAGGGTCTGATCAATTTTTAATCCAATGCAAGTATTTCTGTCGATATTCAGAATTCTAATAAATATATATTGTAGGTATATATAACCTATTTTCAAAACCACAGTATGTCTGTTTGAAAAATAGATAAAATCTGATTTTGATCCTTTCATTTTTAGTGAGTAGTCCCTCACTCTTTGTTATATTAAAATCCAAAATAAATTTTTTCAGGATGGGTACTATTTTTTTAAGTTCTAAGTGAAGACAAAGTGTAAATTGTAGTCCTTTTGTGGCTTTAATAAGAGTATTCCAACATTTTTTTCTGTTTCCTGTTTTTAAATATCGATCCCACTTGTGACTCCCTACAGACAGAAGTGTTCTCAAATCTAATAACAACTTCCCCAAGTTCCGATGATGGTCAAATGTTATGAGTAATATTACCTTACGGGTATCACAAAACAACAGCTTTCAAAACTGTAAAAAACGTATACCTTTTTTTTAGTCATACATAAAGTACAACTGTCTTCACTGTCTTGTTTCTGTAAAAGCCATAGGGAGGGAGCAGACAACAGAAAGATGTGATTTTTGGCAGAGCTCAGTATACACTGTTTGCTGTTTCTCTGTTCAGTTCCGTCTCCACGTCCAGAGAGCACGTACATAGAAAACAACGTGTCAAACAGAGCCTCTGTGTTACCGGCAGACAGCGGCACGGTGGCCAACCACTCAAAGAGACAAACCACCTTTGACACTTGGTGAGTTGTTATTTACACAGATGTGTAGAGAATGGCAGGGGAAAAAGGGATTTTTAACAGGAGGGGGGGGGAAACCCCACTTTTTTTCCAAAATTTGCAGTTGTCAACATGTGCTTAGTTGCTTTCTCTGACTATACTGACATAGCGTTGCATGTTTGCTGTCCCCTTTTGAGCAACCGGCAGTACTTCCTTACGCCATCACACTGACTTATTAAAGATAATATACTTTTGTCCAGTCTTTCCTGATTTTTTTCCCACTATTAATCTTCGGTTAAAGATAATACAAAGTGCTTGTATGCATATTGCATGGATAGCAAGGCTGTAGCTTCATCTGTGGATTCCAGAAGCATGAATTGTCAGACAAACAGAAAAAATACCAAAATGCATGTTTCCATATATAAAATAGGACTGTATTAATGAAGAATATAATATTCACCCTACAATGGGGACTGCTGCTTTTTTTGCTTACTCACCACAGAAGGAAATGAGTATGTTCTATGGGAAAATGGACTAAGCAACATCTTAATGGTGTATATTGATTTTAAAAGATTAAAAGCATCACATGGCTCCATTATATAACATAGAACAATTAACTATAATTATGCTCATAGAAAGACAACATATGCATAGCTTTTCAGGACTTAAAGGGAAATATCTTAATTTTGTTGTTCTCAGAGCTCTTCAGCTCTAAAATACTCTTAAACTTCTACTTTGTTGAATCACAGTAAAGTACACTGAATTAAAAATAAGCAAATGGAGCTTCAGAGGACTGGTGGGAGGAATGGACTGTATGCATTCGCATGTTCAATTGTGCTTCATACTATTATCTGAAACACTGCTCTCTGAAAGTGTGATGGAGAACTGTTTCAGTGGTTTGTTGACTTAATGTATTTTCACGTGAACAACCTGTGAATTGTCTGCTTAAAAAAGAAAGGGGGTGGAGGGGGTGGGGAAGGGAAACAACTGGTATTTCAGCTTGTGTTCAGTAATAGACAATGTTTACTCCAGAACCTTTGTCACCTGCTCTGATTCACTAGAGTCTGCTTCCTGTCCTTCAGTAGCTCTACCTACATCCATTTTGTGGAAGTTAGCTGAGGAATCCACTCATTTATGTAAAAAGGTGGTACTCACATTGACTTATGTGGCTAAAGAAGATATTTATTCCTACTGTTGAACTTTTTTACATATTTTGTTGTCCTTAATATCAGAATCTTTCTATCTTGCATATAATATAAGCCAGCTGGAATCTTGTTTTGCTTTATATATCATTTGGCAATATATTACTTTTTATTATGTGGTCACTGCAAAGAAACATGTAATGTTATTTTCACTCTGAACTGAAATAATAGCATATGTTATTAGAGCTGGTTGGGAACTTTTTGATTAAATTCATTTTTTGCTTACAGTGCCAAATTAGTGAAACCAAAACTTTTCAAAGGAACAGACTGATAACCACTAACCTTTTATTGCAAAGTTTCTTCAGTTGCAGGATAGAATTGCCAGTCAAAACCAGAGATACTCTCAAAATAATACATATTTTGGGGTTGGCATTAATTTTTGTAATGTGAGGAACAAGAGTGCAGGGCCTTTGTTATTTAAATCAGAGGACTGAACCAAGATCTTAAATCTTTTAACAAGTGAATGCCCTGAACTAGAAGTTAGATGTTATTCTGGAGCACATTCTCTGTTTCCCTCAATATATTCTCTTGAAGCTGTTTCTTCTTGTTGAAATAGTGAAAGGACCACAGAGATGCTGAATAATGTCCTAGTGAATAAGGCCCTTCATTAACTTTGAGATAGTTAGATTTAAATCCTTGCTCCAATTAATGTACTCAAATACTTTCACAAAGTGGAACAGCTCCTTTGAGAGAAGAACCCACAGAAGAATAACCATTTCTCCTTGTGAAATGGGAGGAATAGCAGTGCTTACAACACCAAGTTACTGCTATTTTGGCATGCATTTCACTTTCTCTTTGCTTTTCCTACTCCCTATTTTCCTGAAATGTTTCCTGCCCAGCTCTACATGTTAACTCTGTGCAAGTTGTCCTGGCAATGGTCTAATGTTGTTGCAAAATTGTTCTGTGCCATAAATGCAGCTTAAGCAGATTCCTGAGTGATGTAGAGTCTGTGTTCCTCTACTTAATTTTCTGCATAGAAGTTGTGTAAACGCTTACAAAAATATTGAAAGCTCTAATGGAATATGATTCTGCTTGCATCAATTTTATGATGAAGTAAATATTTGATGTTTGACTGACGTACGTAACTGCTACATGACAATTCATCTCAAATTACAAGTGACATGTATTCCACCTGGACTTGCCACTACTGTAAAATACTGCTTCTCTCATAATGCTGCTCTGTGTTGCCTTTCTTCTGTCAAAGATTTTGTGAATGTTTGATAGAATGAATTGTCACAGATGTTCCCTTGTCTTTGTGTGCATTCCTTCACTCTGTCCCCACTGTCCTGCCTCTTTAAAAATAAAGATGTTATAAACTCTACTTTTGTCATCAGGTTTTACTCTTAAATTACTAAATAATTTCTGAATTTCAGACAACTTGATTTGAAAAAAGGCAAATTTTTCATCCTTCCAGAAAATCTTTTCTTTGCCAGTGTTTAATTTCCTGTAAATGACCTCGAACTTGATAATTTTTTCTTTTTTGATTCAAGAGTAGATGTTTTATTCTTTCACTTGTACGAGCTTTGTCTTGAGATGGGCAAAATCAGTAGGTGTAGGCAAGATGCTTAACCTGGTTCTGCCAGTGTGCCAAAATGTTGGCCTGAGTCATCTTTACCATTATTATAGTTCTATCTCTTGGAATAAACTCCAACATGCAGTACTTTATCTCATGTCTTATTGGAAGTGTTTCCATTGATTGCTTACAAAGTATCTGGGGGCTTCTGGAAAGCTTTGTTATTTAGACCTTTTATTTCCATTTAAATGTATTCACATACTATGACAAACAGCTTGTCTTATCTTCTCTAGCACGTGTCATACCTTCCTGCAAAAACAATAAAAAGGGGAAATATAATATTTATTATTATTTTTATATTTATATAATACATATACACAAACTGTCATTCAAGGAAAGAACAAAAAACCCCATCCTACTCTTAGGAGTGTCAAAGGCTTACATTTATCTATTAATTTTCAAGACTCCAAAATAATACAGTATTTTGTAAACATGACATAACTGGCTATAATATCGCTGTATCATAGAATCATAGAATGTTGTGAGTTGGAAGGGACCCACAAGGATCATCGAGTCCAACTCTTACCCTAGCATAGGACAATCCCAAGATTCAGACCATGTGTCTGAGGGCCTTGTCCAAATGCTTCTGGAATATTGTCAGGCTTGGTGCCATGACAACCTCCCTGGGGAGCCTGTTCCAGTGCTCCACCACCCTCTGGGTGAAGAACCTTTTCCTAATGGCCAACCTAATCCTCCTCTGGCACATCTTCCCCTGCCATTTCCCCTGGTCCTATCATTGGTCACCAGAGAAGAGATCAGCACCTGCCCCTCCTCTTCCCCTTGTGAGGATGTTACAGGCTGCAATGAGTTGTTATGGTTGCCAGTGTTATGAATGGTACTGGGGATGGAGGTGTGTCAAACATACGTGTGTGTATATATATGCCCACATACATATATATATATATATATATATGTATACTTTTTTTAGTGATGCCATAACCTCAGGCGATCTAGTGGCTTCTGGGGGGTACTCTTCGTTATAAGATAGTAGATCTGGGTTTTATTCCATTTAATAAATCCTCCTTTTCCACATGAAAAAAAATATTTGCAGCTCCAAGCAAAGTTCAGATTTGATCTCTGATTTTTAAACTTTCAATGCCAGGCTTTTAGACCAAGCAACTTTACTATGGGCTTCAGCTTGCGGGACTGAGATTCTTACCTTAAGTAAACCATCTATTTGAGGTGCTTCACTAGTTTCTGACATTTTCTTGCCTCCGTTTATGGTAACTCTGTAACTGCCAAGGGTTTTACTTTAAGCAAAACCAAGAGCCAGCTTGGAGACTTAGTGTTTGTTCATTTGTCTTCTGAAGAAAACTTCAGACTCCTCCATTAGACCAAAATCCTTCCTCATGTAATTGTGAGCAGTTCAGTAAAGGGAGTAGTGTACTGGCAGTCAAAGAGGATTTCCAGGCCAGGCTGCCTGCTGAGATGAGGGTTGCTGAAGAGTAACTGAACCAAGCATGAGGAATTACCTCCCAAAAAGAGCTGTCTGCAATATGAATCTATCTATGGCAGCATCAATGCAGCATGCTTAATATTTATTCTTTTTAGTTAATATTAAAGCACATCAGCTTGCTTGCCCTATTCGTATTTGCTGTGACACCTCATTGTACCTGCATGAAGTTGGATATCTTTCCTGCACACGTACAATAAATGCTAGTGATAATCACATAATTTCTGTTTATACTTATGCTTTTTCCAAAATGCTGCAGTCCAGAATAACCAGTGTGATCTCCATTATATGTCCTAAGCATGCAAAAGGCACACAAAGATAAATTAACAAAGAACAGTACGTTTTGCCTTTAGTTTCTGCTTGAGGAGTGAGCTCTCTGAGTAGAGGCTCTTCTCTAGGGCTACTCTTACTTCCTAGTAAAAGAGACACTGCATAACAGATTCTGGTGTTACTGTTTGCTTTCAAGAGCTGAAGCTTTATGCAAAATACCACGATACTTGCACTTATATTGTAAGAGTTTAGTTTTGAGTGACTATATCGTACAGATTTTTTCTGATAATCCTAATTTTTTCCTGTACTGTCTGTCCATTGTTGGAAAATAATCTTTAGGGATGCCTAAAATATCCCGGTGTTTCATCTCATCGATCAAAATGTTCTGCTCTATTTTTACTCAGTACAAAATCCTGGTGTTGAAGCTTCCTGCTATAATGCTATATATGTTCACTCTCTTCACATAATGAGCATGTGTTTTGAAGCAGTTGCTTTTCAAGGTCAGTGCTTTTTCAGACAAATGTACTGCAATATGAGTCATAGGAGTCAATGACATAAACCAGTCAGTGTAAAAACACTGGCTTTGGGTAAGCAGCAATTGAAAATAAGCAGAGTTCTTGGCCCCTATTTTTCTCCTATGTCTGGTCACTATAGTCATTATTAAAGGGGAAATGATGGTGCAGAATTTCTCTGCTCATCTGCTGTAGGGAGCAGTTTTCTCATCCAGGTTCACTGGGCCAAAAAAAAGAGTTTATACAAGTGAGTGTCTGTCAAAGTTTGGCAAAAATTGTCCCAAGCTTTATTCTGAAGATTAAGTTAACCTTTAAAAATACAGCATCTCCATTTTGGAAAATGGACAAATTTTCCATAAAATTTGACAGACAGAAAAGCCATAGCCAGACATTGAAAAATTTGAAAGGACAGTGTAGAGTAACCACATGAGGACTTCCTTATGACCTGATACTGGTTCCTCAGCAGGCAGCATAGTCACTGAGTTGGTAGTTTGTACTAGGACTCTGGTTTGGGGTATGTTTGCTGATGTGGATGCACAGTAGCTCCTTTGGGGAAAGGCTCAGAAGATTCTCAGCCCCATTCACATGACTTTCAGAGTACAAGCAGGATACTTTGGGTGCGTGCTTTCCTCCAACTTTTCTAACAAATTAAGTAAAAATAATTTAATAAATAATTTGGTAGGTATTTTCTGTGTTAAGTGTCTTGTGAGTTCACTGAATCTGTAAAGCTGTCAGTAGTCTTTACTCTTGGGCTTTCTCCTTGGTGCTTTAAGTGACTAATACAAGACTGCCTTACTGCTGTTACACAGTGGTACCAAATACAGGAACATGACAGAAACAGGAATCCTTAGCAATCCAGTATATTTAAAATGTGTTATAAATCTAGTAATTAAATTAAACGAGAGATTTTTCCTGTAGCAGTGTAATTTTCATGTTAAATCTATACTGTTATGCACCTGCGTGTGTTTCCTGGATCTAGATGTAAGTTCCAAAAATCAAAATTGGGAAAATTTCCACCATCATCATCTTTGCTGATAAATCTTTCTTCTAAGCATGTTCTCTTACTCAACAATTGCACTTTATTACAGCATTTCAACGTTGCATGCATTTATATTTAGAACCAGGTAGCATTTCAAGCTTGAGGCAGTTTTGTGTAGAAATTGAGGAACTGATGAAACCACCTGTCAGAGTGGAGATACTCATCAATAAGGAGGATGACTCCAGTGGTTCCTACCCCAATTATGTGTTTCACATTTGCTTGGAAAAAATGTCAGCTTGGTACATGGTAGCAGCTGAAGCATCAGCTGATAGTATAGCATTTAAAGCCAGAATTAGAAGCCAGAGATAACTATAGCAGACAGCTAAGTATTGCTACATTACCATTACTCCAAGAAAAGCTGCTCCTGTTTGTCATCCAGAGCCCTTATAACTGTGGCTTTCCTTTAGGTTTTTCATCAAGACAATGGAGTAATTTCATTTTTGTTTTCATACAACTTAAGACTGAAAAAGGACTGCTGAATCACCCCATATGATTTTCTGTATGTTAGTTGCCATTAGATGTCATCCGTTCTCTGGGGTCCAGGCCCAGTAGCGTATCTGACTAATGTGTGTCTCCCAGATTTGAAATGTCGAAGAATGGAAATCCACTTCTTTCACTAAGGAGTTTGTTCTGGCAGTTAATTATTTGTTAAAATCAGTGCCTTATTTCAAATATGACTTCTCTGGCTTCATTGTCCACCTGCTTCCTCTTGTGATGTTGTTGCTCTTTACTTTAAAGACCCTTCTAGTACTCTGTAATTTATTCCTGGACAAGTACTTGTGCGCTGCAATCAAGGAAACTAAATGTTGGGGCGGGTTTGGATGTGTTTTTTAACATGCTAAAGAGGCTGAAATCTCTGACTCTTTTAATGTATGCTATTCTTTCTATCTCTGAAATTATTGCTGTGACACTCTCCTGTACCACTTCCAATTTTCAAACTTTTTCAAAGGGCACTAGAACTGCGTTCAGTTATGTCTCACCAGTGTCCTACATAAACCATCTTTTTACCCCATATCAGTTACTTTATGTACATAGTTTACTGTGTATACTTAAAGTAACATTATTTACAGCTGTAGTTAATTCAGCTGTGTACACAAGTTAAAAGGTGGAAATTCGGCCTTCAGGCAAGTCACCTGTTCCACTTTCGGGTCATCTTTTGCCAGCACTGTCTCACCCACGCATAACAAACTAACTGAAGGTTTTAAGTTGGAATGGACAACAGTAGATCCCCAGCTCCCCTGGTGATAAATTTGGAACCATGTCAGGAAGTTCGATTGAAATTGGTTCTCTGGTGAATTTTGCAACTTCTGGTTCTCCAGCAAGCAACGGATAAACTGGACCTGTGCTTTTATACCTCATCACCATTTGTATCTTCTCTCAGATAATTATTTTCATTTTTCTAAAAGACCTTGTATGTGATATTTTGGTTTGCATATTAAATTCTGACTTAAAAAAGACATGCATGCTTTCCTTTTCCCTAAATAACTATTGACTGGTTTGAGCTAAACATTATACCCTAACACTGTGTTCTTCCTATCCCATTTAAAAAGACTATTTATCCAGTATTTGCATAATAACCCTTGAACCAATGAATGCTAAAACATTAAGAATCTTTTTGCTTTAGTCAATAACTGGCATTCTTTGGCATAAGATCTCATTATTACACAGAATTTTCATAATATCAAAATAAAATCTCTCTTACAATACCTTATTTCATGTTTAGGAAAAGTCCTGAAAACCTTAACAGTCACTCAGAACAGTTCAAGGAGAAAGAAAAGCAAGGTTTTTTCAGGGCAATAAAAAAGAAAAAGAAGAAATCTCAAACTGTAAGTATACAGTATTTCTAAAAGAAAATATGGGTTTCAGTTTTGAATTATACTATTTTAATATGCTAAATTAGTACAATATCTTTGTTTGTGATCATGCCCATGTGTATCTATTTCTTCTTTTCTGTCTCTACTATATGAAAGTCAAATTCTTTCCTTCATCAGGGTTTATTTATCTGCCTTATCAAATATTTCTTCACCTGCTAGTCCTGTGCATCTTTGTTTTCATTCAGACCATTTGAGAGCCAGTTTTGATGAAAGTTTTAAGCTGATGTTGCAACAGGTCTTTTGCAGGGTATGGTAATACCATTCCAAGAATAGCAGATGTATTATTGTGTGTCCTCAGAGCCTGAATAATTTCAGATACCCATTAGGAGGAGATCAAACTGTTAAAAATGAGAATTCTTTCCAGTCTTTTTCATGGCAGTATCTTGATAACAGCTTCTGTCTTCTTGCAGCACCCTGTAGCAGGAATAAGGATCATGTCTTAACCATTCTTAACATTTTGTGTTTTGTTGAGGGAAGGTATTGTGGCTTTTGTTATTTGGTTTAAGCCTTTGGTGTATTTTATACATTTTTACATTTCCATCTAGTTTTTGGGAGAAAGAAAGAACTTTCTTTTATTGGAGAGCAGTGGTATATTAACATTTCACAAAGTTTTATAATGAAAATTCTCCTAAGAACTGACATAACCTAAACATCAGCTCATCTCATTCTCAGATGACAGTTCTGTAAACAGTAAAATATTTAAAATTTCATTTACATAAAGTTTGTTTTACAAAATTTAAAACTTCAGGTACTTTATCTTAAATCAGGACTAGTAAAAGTGTGGTCTTGCAATTCTCAAACAGGCCACCAGAAGCAGAACTTCTGAACGTTTCAAGATTTTTTATTAGTATAGTAGTATGTTACTAAATCATATGTGCAAAATAGTTTCATAAGTAAACGTTTGTCCTTTTCTGTTACCTGTTCTTGTCTGTGTGCTTTATTCTTACGTTTCATTTTTCTGAGTTATAAGATCTGGATAGTAAAACTAAGAATTCTACCCAACTTTTTTTTTTTTTTTAAGATGGACTTTTCACTAAAGTGGGACTTTATTGTTAACCTGTTAGTAACAGTACTTTCTTATTTGATATTGGTGTTGTGTCAGATGCTCTCTCAGTGTACAAATAAGGAAAAATTTCAGACTTGATCTGGAATCTGAAAAACAAACTTTGTTTTATCTAGCAGAGCGATCATCATCTCCAACAGTAATGCATGCCCTACTTTTCAGAGGAGCTTTAATTCCCCACATTGTGTATTTTGTTTTGTTTTAAGAACTTGATGCCATTCCAAAATCAATGTTTCTGTAAGTGTAATTGCAGGTACAGTTTTGAAAGTTCTCAGAATGGAGTAAATCACGCTCACTCCTTACAGTTAAATTGGCTTCAGAAGAAACTTGATGGTACCATAAGGGGAAGGCAAAGGGGAGTAACTACATCAAACTATTTACTGTCACAGAGTGAGGTGGCATGACTCTGGGTGTTGGTGGAGGGCTGATCTGTTGAAAATTGGGGGAGAGGAGTGATTATCTGGCCTTTTTTTTTTTTTTTTTTTTTTCGTTTCTTCAAACTATGTGGAATATGTGCACGTGTGTGTTAACTAGCACTCAAAAATGCACCTCACTTTCCTGCTGGGCAGGTTTTAGAGCAGTGACATCTACCTCTCCTTCTGAACTTGTTCATCCTTATACCTGTTGTCCTGGTTTTGCTAGGATAGAGTTAATTTTCTTCTCAGTAGTTAGAAGAGCCGTGTTTTGGTTTCAGTTCAGACTTGCTTTGAGAACATCATTGATAAAAGTACTGATGTTATTAGTTGCTGCTGGAGCTCAAGGCCATTGTGTTTGGCTGTTCACAGCTGCATCAGGACTGGGAGGGAGAAGCGCAGTGAACAGCAAAGCCCAAAACTGGCATCTGGATGTGCCAATGAGATATTCCATATCATATCCTGTCATGTTTAGCATATTATCTGGGGCTGACAGGAAAAGGGGGTGCATTCACACGGGTTTTCTCTCGGGCTCTTGCTCTTCTGGGATCGTGGTTTCGGTTCGGGATTGTTGCTC
>NW_010333790.1:41487-71474 GCF_000700745.2 Antrostomus carolinensis
TTTTTTTTTTAAGTTTTCTTTTATTTCTATTAAAACTGTTAAAACTTTATTTCTATTAAACTGTTTTTATCTCAACCTACAAGCCTCCTAATCCTTGCCCCAGCCCTCTCCCCTATCCCCTGGGGGTGGGGGGGGAAGTGGGTGAACGGCTGTGTTGGCTGCTAGCCAAGGGCTAGTCCAGTGGAACTATCACACCTGTACCCCATTTGAATACGATCATTTGCATTACACAACTGAACAAAATACCTAGATTATAACTCTGTGATTATTTTATATCAAAGTAGCCTTGAAAGGATATCACACCTAAGGCCATTGGTTCCAGTGATGCGTTTTCCAACAACAACAAAAAAAAGGTGTTAAATTTGCACTGTTCTAGCGTACTGTGATTCCAGCCATTCAGATGTGGTGACAGAGAACACTTTAAGAGCCCAGCTGATAGATGGTGTATCGACTACTTCCAGGTTAAGCTATGTGAAGGAAATACAGACTGGATTGTGTTGCTTCTCAAAATCCAGCACTTTCCAAAACATCTAAATCACAATTACCTTGATCTGTAGGTACCAAACACATCACTGATTACAAGACAGGACAGAGTTACACATAATCCATGCTCCTGTTTCTTCTCAGTCTTGCGGAGAGGGATAGAGAGGGAGGGGATAGAGAGAGGTTTTGCATAAGGGAAAATTATGTGAGCTAGTATCTCACAAGAAGAGGAATAAGTTTGTGAAATTAGATAGTGTTAAAACTGTTGCATCCTGAGCTAGAAACTTGCTGACATCAACTTGATCTTTGGACCCAAGCAGAGACTGAAAAACCTCTTCTCATTTCTATTACAGCTGTTTAACAGGACCCTATCTAGGGACAAACTGTACCCACCGATGTGTGTACAAGTGTCTGGTTCAGACAGTGTTGTTTGTTCTTCTTCATCTGTTAGTTGAGGATGTCTGCCTAACAAACATCGGGATGTTCATGTAGATCTTCCAGCACAAACAAAAATTATTACTTTCAGTTCAGCATCAAGTTTGACTTCAGTGGTAAAAGCTGTTAAAAGCATTGTAATATTAGCTCTTCAGCTGCATGAATAATATTTCCATTAATTAATATTAAAAGCCTAACATATAGCTTGTGACTACTCAAGGGTTTTTTTAAGGCTATAATTCTTGGAATCCTAGAAGTATGAAATTCCACTTAGTCTGACACAGGCTTTCTGCAGCAACTAACAAAGTAGGCCTGAGAACTGTCACAACACTACTTACAGCTAGGTACTTATGCTGTCCTTTGGCAAGTCTCATTTTGCTGGTGGTCATCATGAGAGTCATAAAAGATAACTGAAATTGGATTGAAGAAGATAATAATGTCATTCTCAGAATCTCTAATAGCCCAGAACTGATCGCAATTCCTGACACTTCTTCCTGCAGAGTTGTTCCCATTAATCATTCTCCCCAGAGTTCTCCGGGTGCAGTTCCTCGTGGGATAATAATTGTTACAGCCTGCTCTGGGAATTCTTTGCAGTAGTGTTTTTACAGAGCTGTTCTCATGCATTCTCCTTTTCATCTTGTTTGGAGTCTTTTAGTAATGTAGCAAAAGGTTTTGAGGATTGCTAGTGTCACAGCTTTTTCTGATACCCATGTGCATGGTAGTGCACAGTGTCAACAGGCTCCGTCTTCAGAGGAGCCCGAGTTTTGCAGATTTTGGCACATATTGCAAGCTATGGGTCTGAAGGAATTATCTGCTTTGGAAAAAACAGTTCCAGGTGAGCGTTTCTCCTAGTGATGCTTTGATTCCTTTTTAATTTGCTGAACTTGGAACAGGAAATTCTTCTGACTGTAAAGTTCCTAAACAAGCTATGCTCGTTAGTGGCTCTGTCATTCATTAACTTGGATGGAATCTGGAAGCTGAGAAAGCTGTTTGAAAACCCTTGCTTCGTGTAGTGCACCCATGGTTCTCTTTAGTCATGTAGACATTATATTGTATTATAAAGTTTTCTTTTGTAAGACAGAACGATGCTAGACACAGCATATGTGTCCTATGCTTATTTGTACCTGAGCAGGGTAGAAAGAGTCACATTCATCATTTTAATACTTGATAGTTCTGTTTGTTGTTTGTGCATGTATTGGTATGCTCTTTTGGTTGTATTACAGAAATTAAAGTAAAACAGCCAGTGCCCTTGCAGTTATATGTGAAGTTGTTGAAGGCATATTTTTCTCAAAACTGAAATAATTAATCTTGGAGCCCTAGCTCTTTTTACAAATTAAATATAGAATACTTTTATTTCTTAGAGGTAGCTATCAACTGCTCATTCTGAAACCAGCGGCTATTATTGTTAGTGTATCTTTGATATTTTATTTATATAAAAATAAGAAATGCCATACCACTATAGGTCATTATCCTAAGTCACAAATGATTGCCAGAATTACAGGATTTTGATCCAAAGCTCAGTAAAGTCAACAAGACCTACCAGTTGTTTCCAAAAGGCTTTGAAATGCACTCTGCATTCCTAATGAATATGAATATAAGAATAGGTATACTGATCTCTTTTTACATGCTTTATATGCATTAAGTTCCTTGAATTTGTTCCATATGCTTTTTTTAATTTAATCACTATTGTATTTTCCCAAAGCAAATTATGGGATTGATACCACATATTGTCAGAATTGGGGAAAAAAAAAAAAAGGGAAAAAGGAAAAATTATTACTATAGTAAGGACAGATCTCTTGAATTGAAATACTATGCATTTAGTTTTTGTATCTTATATTGCAGACAGACTCAACCAACGGGGAGAATCCAAGCATCAAGAAATCCCTCTTTCCTCTTTTTAATTCAAAGAATAATTTAAAGCATAGTTCTTCTTTGAAAAAGCTTCCTGTAGTCACTCTACCCATGGTATTAATTTTTAAGTACAGTAGCACTGTAAAATGCTCCAGTAAACTTGTTTTACTGACTACAGCAGCATGTGTTTTATTTTCATGGGATCATTTTCTCTTCATGCCAGTTAAGTATCTTGGGCCAGTTCGATAAATTTAAGTAAAATTGGTAGTTCTGTTGAAATATATTGTACCTAAAAATATTTTTTTTTTTTAGTATTTGATATACTGAAAATGTAACATACACAGTTCCAGAGAGAATGAGCCATAGGATTAAGACTCAAGGAGGAAGATAGTTGTGAAATCGTGTATGTTTAAAATTAAACTGTCTCATTCTGTTTCAATCAGGAAAAAAAAATAACCTGGTTTGTTTTATGGCTATATTGGAAATATACTTTTTTATTAAAACTACTCCTTTATATAGAAATTTAATCAAATATTAACAACAGATTACCTTATGCCTGCTGTATTTTTGTTTGTCCTGATTGTTCATGATAAAAGACAGCTTGCATTAAAAATAGGTTAAATTTTAATGGATTTTTTTTACTTAGACTCCTTGAAATTAGATAAAACTCTACATACTAGTTTTAAATTATCCTTCCGCCATATATTTTGTTGGTTTTTCAGCTTGTTTGGGGTGGGGGGTGGAGAGTTTCTTAATTTTTGCTTTAATTTGGGATATTTGTGGAGGAGGAGAAAGATGGAGAAAAGAAAAGCTCTTAGTTTTGTTTTGGCCATACATAATGAGCCATACATCAGTTTAGAGAGATTTTAGCCTGCTTCACTCAGGAACAAATTTATGGAACTGATCCATGGTCTTAACTGCAGTATGGAATGCTTTTTAAATGAAGATGAGGCTCAACAATTTTTTTAATTTCGTTTTATTTTTTGAAGCCTTGTTTAACTGCTCTCTCTTACAGCAAATAACACTTAACAGCATGCAAATGCTTTAAGGGCTAAGGGTATATATAGCAAATCTGCATGATATCCACAGCTACTTGCTCTTACTGTGGGGAAAAATACTGAAAGATCATTGCAATTCTGCTGCAGCAATGGGCTTCACTTGTGGTCTGTAATTAACTGGGGGAAATTTTTTACAGCTATTCTTAAGAATATGTTAGGAAACCAGTGTCTAATACTTTATTGCAGATGCCTAGTAGTGATGGTCAGGATCTCTTGGCATTACAGAAAGCCATTCATTCTTCTAATCACCAGAGCAGCAGGCAGAAGGATTGGCATCCTGAGAAGATGACAGAAATCCCACCTCATGTAAGTGGCATTATCAGTTCTCTGTATTTTAAGATCACTGAGGTATCTTCATAGCTTTTTCTCTGGTGAATAGAAAAATTGCATTTGACATTATTTCCCAGCCTCCCCATTCCCCACTCCCCCACTCATTGAATGTGAAAAATCATGTGCCTACAGTTCTGCATAATTCTTTGAAAATCTAGACATGAATGACAAGGAAAAGAAGAGAGACTAAATGTCCCTCTGTCAGTCTTTGAGCCTTTCAAAATATCAGTTATGTTCTTGTGTTAGAGGCAAGCAGTGTTTCAGTGCTTCTCTATGGTAGCTATGCAGCGCTGTAGAAAAGCCCCCCAGTTAGCCTCTGCAAGGACGGTGCATCCTGAGGGCACATTGCTGCTTGACAGAGCTTGATGCTTGCTGGGGTCACCAAATCATCGTGACCACGTTACGGTGTGACGGTGCCTCAACTGGCACAGGCTGTGGTTTAAGCGGGCTGTGTTATTGGAGCATAGTGCTGCACTAATGCAACTTTATTTTCGTCAGTTACAAAACCAGCTTTGGGGGCAGGGTTTGGGATGGAGCTTCAGTGCCATGCTCTGTTGCCACTAGAACATTGAAAGCTGAAGAGGAGGGTTCGTTGCAGCAGCAGTGTTTGAAGAAGCAAGTTGCTCTGTGAGCTGTGGAATTTAATGAGGCTGTTTTCATACCACCTTGTGTACTCAGGCTTCCCCAGGCCCTTGCTACCCATTTTAGTAACCCCATGTCTCCATTTTCCTTCAACCTGCTCACCAGTTAAAGAAGCTGTGAGGGACTAAAGCAGCTTATCACCCAGCTGCGGGCAAACCAAGTATCTAATTGCTGAGTTCTGCCAGCCCTTATTTCAGTACAGATGATTACTCAAGACCCTCTCTAACCTCTAATGGATGTTCACGGAATATTTAGGAAATTTGTATTTCTCATATCTGTGCCTCATAAATGTGGCTGAGGTTCTAAAGTTAATAGCAGAAGCAGTGACAGATGGACAGCTAATGCAATTGTCTGTGCCTCCTTTTTCATAGGAAACAAGGTTAAAGTAATTGATGGGAACAACTGTTTTTCCCGGTGTACAGAAGTTCCCATCTTTTCCAGTAGCTAATAGATTGAACCACAATGAGAAGACATTTTCTCAGGTGTGTAGTCATAGCTTGGAATGAAATATTCCAAATGAATACAAATTAGAAGTGAAGAAGTCCTGTGAAGTTCAAGATGTTCAGTTTAGGATATGACAGTTTTGTTACAGGAAGTCTGATATGATGGAGAGCAGAAGGTCAAGTGCCTTTCTCCATGTCTTTCAGAGCCAGCCATTAAAATCTCTTCGAAAGCTCTTACACCTCTCCTCTTCCAATCATCCTGTCCCTGCTGAGCCTCGCTTCCAGCCGTTACCCAGCCAGCCAGCCAAAGCTGCTTTTTCTGAAGTGCGAATTCACCCCATGAGTCAAAGCTCCGGCAGCGGCAGCAGCAACGTGCGGCAAGAGCCTCAGCCGAAGAGCAGGCCAACGCTGCAGATACCAAGCCAGCTGGAACCTACCTGGCACGTCTCCCCAGTGAACAGGAGCGCGAGCGATGGGCCTCCCTACTCCGATCAGCTGCCTGCCAAGAGCGGCCAGAACGGGCACACGTATAACCGAACAAACCGGTCGCGAATGCCAAATCTGAATGATTTAAAAGAGACAGCTTTGTAATTGCACTCTAGAAAACAGGCCAGTTCAGGTGGAGATCAGCGTAGGGGAGTGGTGGTGGTGGTGGTTCTGGTGATGGTAAGACTGCATTTTCAGCTTTATAAAGGTGTGCAATATGTACATGTGGAGCTATGCTGTTTGGCACCACAGCGAGAGTCAGGGATTATACAGTAAACCAAGTTGAATTCTGAATTACCAGTCATCAGAAATGTCACTGGATGCCAGGCAGAGTGTGCTGGTCAGGGAGAAAAATGCCTTGCCATTTTCTCTCATTTACATTCCAGCTTAGTGCACATCTCTGTCTGAAAGCTGGGAGACTTCTGGTGTGTCTTGGCACTTACAAGGGTGAAAACATTAATGTCTAGACCTATGCCCTTACTACATTTTTTGCTGCCTAGTTAAAATAGTGGGGTTTATGTGGTAAAAGTGTATCCCTGTTAAGGGTTTAAAGTTAAATTGTATGTCTTAAATTTGTTTTTTAAACTTCCATATTTGATAGGATTTGTAATAATTATTTATGATGACCTAATATCGTACTGTTATAATCATATCTTTTATGTTATAAAGTTATTTTGAGCTGTTTGAAACATTGTGAAGCAGTGCAACAGCTACAGTAGTTTCTATAAAAAACTAACAGTAACATTTATATATTGCATCAGGAGTATTTTATTCTATATATAAATATATATATAAATGGAAAATAACTGTCTGTTTTTTAAATATACTCATTTAAAAGAAAAGTATTGTTATGACACTATCTGCCATATTTTTATACATTTGTGATATAAAGTGCAGTATTATACTTCTAATAAAAGGAAGTTGAATGTGGATATAAATGTGACTGTAACGGTATGGATCTTGCTCAGCTATGAGAGCCCGGTATTATAGGCATTATTGGTAACAAACAAAAGACAATATTCAGTTCCAAGCTTTATTATGGGCTGTTTTGTCAGAAGTATTAGCTAAATGTAAGAGACTACAGAACTGTACAGTAATCTAAATGTGGTGTGTTCTCCCCTGTGTCCTTAGCTTTCCTAATAATATTAATGGGATTTCTGCATCTGCATCAAAGCACAGAGCCCCAGTACCAAATTTTTGTTTCCTCTAAAGAGATAAAGTGCCCCATGACTACAAGCTAAAGCAGGTGCTCTTCCACTTAATAGCAGGGGTGAAAACCAAAGAAACATAGCATGAATTGCAAGTGAAATGCCAGACTTTGACACTTACGCATAGCATGGCACTGCAGATCATGGTATAAGCTTTTATGCATATGTGTGTTTTACATCTTGTTTAGCAATCGATTAACTAGTAAGATAAACACTGTATTTAAATTTAAACTACTCTTGCACTTTTTGTTATATTTCAGGATGTATTTAAAGCAACAAACCTGATATTTGGATATTGAGGGAGAAGGCTGCCATACAGCTTAATTTCTCTTAGGTCTTACTGTCCGAATATTCCCGTACACCGTTCAGTTACCAATCTCAGCAAAATACTAGATCTTTGGTTCCAGTCTCCTGTACAACATCGTTAAAACTGCCTTTACGTTTGTGAATGTTGAGTGTAGTAAATACACAACCTGATTCCTCTGTTGCTACCAGTAACTAAATCAAAGGTGAGCCAGTAGGAGTCAAAAGAGTTACGCCAGTCTAAACTTTGTGCAATAAGAGGAGAGTCGGGCCTGTAGTGTCAGAACAATACAGTCTTTCCTTTTTAAACACATTTGTTCAGCTCCCTCATTACTCTGCAACGTAGTTGGTTTTCTAGATGCTGTCCTCATAAGACACTTGTACTTGCAAATATCTTGTCTTTTCCCAAAAGAGATTAACCTGAATGTAAATTCAATGATTTAGCCATAGATGTAGTTAACAGAAGCAGCCAGGCCGTAAGAGCTGAACTTCTTCCTTGGATAACAATGCAAATTGGACATGCTGTTCAGTACCTCTCGAGTCATACCAAAGTTCTAACAACAACAAATTTGGTACCACTGCTCTAAAAAAAATTGTTAGAAAGTACAATATGGAAGGATGTTACATCAGGTTCCAGGGCTAAAAGTAAGTCTAGTAAATTTGAAAAATTACAAAGTAAGAATTCTTTCTTTGTCAATTGCCTGCAAGAAATGTGCATGTTATTTTCTGTAGATACAGATCATATCTAGATAGATATGATATCTACTGTGTTGATATATCATATATATGTAGTATATATAAATGCAGTAGACATGAAAGGGTATTCAGTTTTTGATAAGTTCAGTGGGCATCCAGGAAGGACATTTGGATATTTAGTTGTCTTTGGTACTGGAGTTTAGGAGCATATTTTAGCTGTCTCTTTGGTTTTACCAGTTGATCACAACTAGGTTAGTCCTGTTCTCTGCTTTGAAACGAGCTGATGCCAGAGAAATCCCCCACGAAAGCGGTGTCCGAGGGTGGGGCTCTAAGCAGTACGATTTGAATGTCTCCGAGGGAGCGTTCTGGCTAGACTCTTCTGTGCTTTGTGGATATGCATCCTTTTGCCTCTGCAAGACTTTTAGCTTGCTGGTAAGAGCTTCATGCTGGGGATGATGATGCTGGTCTGTATGTGGCTGTTCTGATTTCTACCAAGGAAAAATGTTTCCAAAGGATTTTTTTTCTCAGTACCCATTAAGTTAAATTAGGGTGATCTCTGACTGTACATATAGCTGTTTAAAGTAGTTAGCAAAGCTTCAAGGGTGACTCAAGGAATGTTCAAGTATTTGGTGGCCCGTATTTACAGAAAGTTGTTTCTACTTCATACTACATTTTCTTCTCACATTCAACAAACCATACTAGATTTCAGTTGAATACTAAATTGTGTTGAACATGTGTAATATTTTTTTCCTCCTGTTGGAAAGAACTTCCAGCAGCTTGGCCAGCTGGTGCTGGCATAAATTGTGTATTTTTAACCTGGTCTAACTTCCCAATATTTAGAATATTGCTAATGTAATTTTGCCAAGGCTTCCAAAGGAGTCTTATTATAGTGACTTGAGATTTGCTGACTCAATAAAGGGGAAGAGAATTATAGAGCAAACTATTTTGTAAGTGTGAGCTTTCCTCTTCACTGGTCTGTGAGTCTTGTGCTACATGTTCTATAGGTTTACTTAGTAGAAAGTATTGTATTTAAACTGCATTTTATTCTTTGGCAATCTGTTTTGCCTTATGGCATCATTAATGATGTGAATAGAAAAGAAACTAAGTTTCAGAAATGAATTATAGTAATTTTGCAGAACTTAAGCTGCCTAAACTTGTCTGTATGTTTTTACATACTATAGCTCTTGAGTTCTTGTTAACTGAAAAAAAAGCACCTTAAGCTCATCTCTCAACTGAAATGATGTATGTGTTTAAGCTGTCTTTTTAAACTGCCATGTAAATGTATTAACCTAAACCGACATTTGTTTTTCAACAGACCTGACCACAGAGAACAGTCCCCTAGAGTTATTTAACACTTTTTTCTCCCTTTATCGCAGTCCAAGATTCGTTGCTCCTCTGAGAGGTCGCTAGCCCAGAGCACCGGGCAGAGTTCTTGGCAGGAAGTCAGTGATCCTAGATTTGGTCCCATCTTCCTAAAACATTCCCCATGCCACAGGGCTTGGGACTGACAACAAGCTTTGATTTCTGATACCAAGTCAGACCTACCTAAATGTGTAGGTCTTGACACCACTCTATTTACAGATACTCACTCTTTTAGATTGATATTAAAGCAGGCTTCAAACTTACAAACCTACCAGACACCCTCAGGCGTGTCACCTTTCTCTCTGCTACACCACCTTGTTCTGGGAGCAAAGCTGGAGTGATTCTTCAGGAAGCAGTGTCCTGTGATAGGCTTTTGGCCATTCCTTGTCATTGCAGTTAGGTCTCTTAACAGATAAATCTTACTAGTGTAAAGAGCTACATACCAACTTCTTTTTTTCTTCAAAAGCTGCTGTTGCTATTAGCTGAGTAGACTCCTGTGTTCACCCAGAAAAAGCTATGACTTCTGAACAATTCAGTGCTGTACATCTCCCTTATAAGAATGGGAACATGGATTATATAGCTCTGAAAGCACTGTTGTCATCTCTTTAGCCAAGGTAAAACCCAGCCGCTCATGAGGGGAGCCACACTCTAGAAGTGTTTGGGGTTTTCATTCATGTTTCAGGTTTTTGTTGTTTTATAATGATTTGGTAGTGAGACATGCTTCAAAAATAGCTGCATGTAATTAATTCTGTATGTGTTGAACACTGTCAGAGTAGAGCTGGAAGAATATTTGAATCCCAGTCACACCAAGAGTATGAGAAGGATAGCCATATATAATGTACTGCAAATGGTGGGGTAGCGATGAATGTTTATTTTTTCCATTCATACATAATGCATCTGTTACTGGGATTATATCATGAACCGTGCATCTGGGCTGTTGTTCATGTAAGTAGGCCCAGCATTCGAAATAGGGTAGGAGTGTCACAAAAGATGATTGGAAAGGTGATGTGCCCTATTTAACCCTTTAAAAATTACCTTCAAATCAGGACACTATTTAAGAACAGGTGCCTTTCCCTATATGGCTCTCTAATGGTTTCATGATATTAACCATTCATTAACTGGGTTTGTAGTGAATGAGGAGAAAAGCCATTTAACTTCTGGCCTTTGTTAAAAAGGGAGCGATTTGAGTAAACCCTTTTACTATAACACAGCTTGGCAGTTCTAGATATTGGCTCCTTTTTCAAAGGGTCAAACAGCAGCAGTGCACCAATGCTCAGGCTCATCAGGCAAGTGAAGGCTTGTGCACATCACTTGGTTCAGATGTTATACTGAAACTGAATTCTCACTTGCAAAATTCTCATTTTGCAATCATGAAGCAAATTTCATTAAAATGAAGCAAAGCAAATTTTATTAGAGATCCTCTTTCAATTGGAAAAGCTGTGTTAGGTTATCTGTTCTCTCAGTGAACTATCTTAACAGCTGCTGCGTGAGACAGCACAGGTGAATCTGATGGATTAGGTCTGAATTTTACTTGCTCAGAGTTCTGCTTGGATGCTTATTTGTTACCTCATGTACAGCCAATTGTTTGGTGCAAAAGTTGGCTTTTTCTGGCAAATTATTGTGGAAGATGCATGAGAAGTGTGAGAAGACCAGCCCCTCTATGTTTGGTTGCTTTTGTTCCCCCGAGTCAGGTTGCTTCTCAGGCTCTTTCAGAATGTAACTCAAAATATGCAGCTGGGCAAAAGTGACTCTTTGTGGCCCAAGGCCCTGAACATGGAATCTGTGACTAAGAGACTAAGAGTGACTCTACACATCTCTTGTCTTCTCTGCAAGTCAATCTACCTCCTCTCTCTTGCAGAATGTGGTCAAAGTTTGGTTTGTTCTGAGTTTGTTATTGGCTCCAAATTTTGAAGAGATAAACAAAAAGATTCTTCCTCTAGGTACTGTTAGCAACCAAGTAATAAAATACTGATGGGCCTTCATCTGATACACTTCTGAAACCTCCAAGCCATCTGAGCACTCCCTCTAGAATCCCAGTGCCATCCTTTGCACTGCTTTGCAGTCTTCCCTTGCCCTTCACCTTGTGGTTCTCAAATATTGCAGTTGCCTTGTTCTTTGTTGTTTCTCTAGTGCAGATTATCAGGGAGTTAGAGGCCTTATCTACTACTCCACCCTATTTGCTGTTTTATTCAAACAGCTCTCCTTAGACTTGCTCAGGATTTTCTTCATTTTAATTTGCCATTTCATCTGGGTGAGATACCTTACCTCATCGTGCCCCCACCAAAACACGCTGCCTACCAGGCACTTTGTTCCACCAGGCCTCTGTTTTCACAGGGCATTGTTTCTCTGGATCCGTTCTGAGAAATGCAAGGTGGCATCTTAATTGTACACGCGTGGAAATGCATTATGAAGTAACTGCTTTCATAGAGCTTTCCATTAGCAGCGTTCAAGCATGTTCATAGCACAAGATGGAAGCTGCTATTCAAGCTTCCTATAGGATATGAACCTTTTGGTGTAAACTCTTGACGTGTAAATCCAATGGCAGAGCTTTTAACTGTATAGTAACAAGGCAAAACTTTAAGTGTAGGTAACTGTCTCAACTTTCTTTTTCTTCTTACTTTTTTTTTTTGATAGTGCACATCTTAGACTTGTACTACTGAAGGATATGTCTAATCAAAAGGAGTAACATCTATCTATCTATCTATCTATATATATTTGGTTTATATGGAACAATAAGCTAAAATCTTCCATGAAACCATAATTTTGTTGGAAATTCTATGCAGGCATTTTAAAATCTGATTAATCTGCTAAGGACTTCCAGGACTGCTTAGATCTCCACTGTGAAATGCTGAATTCTGAATTTATGTCATTTGTGAGAAGGAAGGAAAAACAAGGTTTAGAAAAATGTGATCTTTTTTCACAATCTGCCAGTACAGACTATTCCAAAAACAGCAGGCTGGGGAGGTAGCTTTCGAAACTTCTAAATTTATGGGTAAGATTCCCCAATGTTTTTTAACAGCTACTAGAAATCTAAAGCGCACAAAATTTTAAATCTACCATGCTCTCTGTTGTGGAAGGGATGTGATGTGGTGTTAACCTTTTTAATCCTGGAATACAAATTGATTTTAAAATGTGTTGAATATTTAAGGATGATTTCATGCAAGTTAATAAACCATTTGTAAAGTGTTTGTATACAACCCTTTGTATCATGTTGTTGGTACACCTTACCAAATTTTTTTTGGGCATGTATTCCATTCTTAACTTCTGTACAATTTCTATTGTTGCTGTAAATATTCTAAAAGATAAAAAATCCTGTGGTAACCTTAACTATCAGCATGGAAATAGTTAATTTTTACTGAGCACAATGTATTTTTGAATGGGCCTTCCAAAATATGTCTTTAATAAAAATGCAGATTTTGCACTAGAACACTGGCACTGCTCAATGGCTGATCTTATTCCTGCCACATCTCCAGAGCTCCTCCCCATACGTTAGCGTGGCTCTGATGAGCAGAATGAGCCAGAACTGCACCAGGACTCCTCTGCTCCACAAGTCGCAGCCAGATCCTGGCTAATTCCCAGTCGGAGAAGCCGGCTGTGTCTGTCTGCAAGCCTGACACTTCCACAGGAGCTCAGACAAAACAGCTCTGAAGCACCTTGTTGCCCACCATTCCTGTAGTCTCACTGCAGACGCTGGGGGTTTTTCTTCCTTTCAGGACAAAAATCGCTGCTGTTCTCTCTTCTGAACAGCATCAACCCACCAATCCCCTCAGCAGGCACTACCCAGAAGTTAAAAGGCCTTAAAAGTTTCCAGCCCTTGAATTGTCTTTGCTGCAGAAGGAGATCCACCATTTGAGTAGCATGTTGGGATTTTGTCATTGTCACATGTAAGCTGAGACTCCTCTAGGCAAATGTTCAGGTGTCAGTGATACAGTTTTTCATGGGTTCCCTTTTAATGTGTCCTGGCCATTAATTTTTTTGTTATTGTCTGCGGCTTTAAAAAACTTGTAAATATTTCTCTGCTGGTCCCTTACTCTTCAGGGCGTTTGGAAATAACCTGAGGAGTAGGAAACACTTTTCCTTGGCATCCCTTCTTTCCTTCTGTGCTCCAGCAGCAGACTTGCTGGAAGCCAGGACTTGCAGTCTGTTCAGATGCTGGATCGGTTGTGCCACAGCCACAGATGCTGTGAGACCAGGCTGCTGCCTGGTGCCTTCACTCAGCTGCGCCCATCACCTCTCAAACAGGGAAACTGCCGGCCTGAGCTGGTGGCTTCAACAGCCACCAGGACAACTGGTCCAGCATTTCAACCGTCCCAGCCAGAAACACATTTGAACTGCCTTTTTCCTTGAGGAGCGTAGCTCTCTGGGGACTTGGCTTTACCCTTACAACCTCACTTTGCTTTTACTCTTTCAAGGATCTTCTTGTAGTGAACCCAGGCACACTATGCCCTTTTCTGTACTTCCTGTAGGGCTCCAGAAAATGAAGAGGTCACCTCCTTGACGAGGTTGAGCAGCTCACCATGGTAGCCCCAGTGTAGTCAGCATTGGTCCCCCATGGGATGAGGAGCAGAGTTGGTGTGGGGCATTTTACTCTCAGACAGCTGCAAAGGGATAATTCCTGCATGCACCCATTGAGAGAAAGGGGTTATGGACTTAAAAGGGTCCATAAACAATCTTATCACGTACTTTAGGTTGGGCAAGCTTGACTTCTCAAGCACAGTTCCCTCACTTCTCTCTGTAAGCATCCCAGACTAAAATTTCAGGTTAGGAAGCAGAAGGCAGCTCTTGGTCCTGTTGCCTGTTTCAAACCTTTTGCGTGTTATGTGGTTGCAAAGCCGCGCAGTGGTCTCCCTACCTCTCCAGGTAAAGACCAGCAGGATTTTCACTCCTAGAAGATAAATGCATTGTCAACACTGCTTTGCATTATCTCCTGCAACCTCAATTGCTGGCTCTGACTGGAGGCATCTGTGCCAGTAAATGATAGTGATGGGCTAGGAAAAGTTAGACTTTATGAGGAAAAGCATCTTTTTCTAATCGTATTTTGGCTGGTTCTATCCCGCTTTCATAATGCCCTCAGTCTCGCCGTTACCCCAACATGCTGCGTTTATGCAGAGGTGGAAGTCAAGTGCAACTCTACAAGCATTGTAGGACCACTTAATTAAGCCTCTCAGCACTGCTCTTTTTAGATAAGAGGCAGAGGTTAAGTAATTTCCAAAGGTCAATTAATAAGCGAGCTGCATAGCTAGGATCAGAACGGAAACTCCTGCTTTAGCAGAAATCATTTAGATATTGCAGATGAAAGGCAGAAGTAGGTCCCTTCCCCATGCAAACTGGAGAGGTGAACTGTAGGCCAAGGACAGGGTGAGGCAAGAAGCAAATGAACTGTGAAATTCAGTGTGTGCCAGTTAGTTCCACCTTATTGATCGCTGAGCATTTCAACCTGGAAAAAGGGTCTAGTGGTTTCTTTGAAGGTGGGAGTAGAGAAGAGTGACAGCACAAGTCCCTTCTGCCTAGGCAGTCTTTTCCTCCAAGGCTTTCTTTTATCCCATATGTAGGATCAGTCATGTGAAGACACATAATTTAGTTTGGTGCTTTGATGTAAAATGGCTTGTGGTCCATCCATTCAGACTGTGGATTAAGCTTGCAAGCTCTTTCAAATTGTTCAGGAACTCTTGGCCCTTGCCGCAGGGTACATTTCCAAAACCAGATAACTTGCAAAACCCTGGATTGTTCATGGGAGCTCTTCAGAGGTCAGTCACAGCTACAGCTTTGGGTGGCTACAGTCAAGCTTAACTGCTTTGGGATTCTATAGATATTCATCAGTGGGTGCCCAGTCTGTCCTTTTACCCCTCCGATCCCATCTGTCATGTCTTGGATTCCTGCCCATAAAGTCTTCCAGTAGCAGGAAAGAAGGAAATCCCAGATTTCTGCCTATAGTGTTTTCCTATAGCAGGAGAGAGGGAAATGTGACTCAGCTTCGCCAATTCTCTTGGTTGGAATAAGGTGTGCACAATACATGAGGTCCATGGGCAAGCAGGGACTTTTCTGTTGTAACGAGGTTCATCAATAAGTAGTTAGGTAGTGGAAATGCTTAATATTTGCCACATGTATGAGATGTAGGCCTTGTGTTCCTTACTGGAAGAAAGTGAGTGAGAGAGAGAGGTAATATGACAGAGACTGAGATCACTGGTCTGGGTTCCAGCCTTGGTCCCACCAACAGGAGAGTTCCCTGGTCTGTAGCAGGGAAACACTTGTCCAGACATCATCTTTCTTTCTTTCTTTCTTTCTTTCTTTCTTTCTTTCTTTCTTTCTTTCTTTCTTTCTTTCTTTCTTTCTTTCTTTCTTTCTTTCTTTCTTCTTCTTCTTCTTCTTTTCTTCTTCTTTTCTTCTTCTTTTCTTCTTTCTTTCTTCTTTTCCTTCCTTTTTCTCCCACTTTCTGGCACTTGCCTTTCCCTTTTATGTCTGCCATTCTTGCAAGTGTTTGAGACATTTCTCAGAAAGGCTCAGGAGGTCTCCACCCCCTGTTCCCTTATGGAGTTTCATCTTCTGACACTGTCTGCCTCCTTGAGCAAACAATCCTTTGTTCCAGGGGATTACAAGTTAGCTATGGTGCCAGAACTCTCTGTTTAGATTGTTTGCTCTTCCACTTGGTCTCCTACACCTTCTCACCACTCAGTAATGCAACAAAACAACAGCACCAACCCTCCTCACCAGTAGTCATCATCCACCAAGACATGGAGCAGGGCTGCCTGTGCTGCTTTTAGGGAAGGGAGAGCAGTGTGTTAACATGATGGCAACTGTGTGCAGAGGCTGGAAATGAACACTTCAACTTTCAGTGTTGGTGTTACTGACATGAGAGTTCTGACTGCTGGTGGAAAGCCTTTGTCTCCCTGCTGTTGTATGTGCAATGCCGCCAGGAGGCTCTTACCCCATGCTGGTCCCACAGATGGGCTACACAGAGGACTTGCCTCAAGCTCAGCAGACCTCAGTAGAACCTGCCTGCACTGTTATGGTAGCATTAAAGGGCCACGCAGATTCACTGGTTTCTTATGAAGAAAACATGTCCTTGTACCCATTTGTGGATAGGCAAAACTCATTTCAGTTGCAAGGGGAAGCAAGGGGGTGATGATGACATAATAACAATCTTCTCAGCAGGTGGGGCTTGGTCTTGTCTTCAAGGTCATAGACTTCAGGCTGTTGGTATAGTAGAGCAAAAGCTTTCAGACCTGCCAGAACAGCATATTTTCCTGATAATTATTATTTGTCTCTATATACAGGAAAAACAAGGCAGAAATATCTTCCCTCACAAATTAATAAAATGTGACAAATTGCACAGACATCCAAAGGCTTTTCTCATGTTTTTGGTCACATCTCACTGGGTTTTAACCACATCTCATCTCCTGCCCTGCACACCAAGCCTTGGTGCTGTCGTCTTCCTTCCTCTCCTCGCTCTGCTGAGGCAGTTCAGGTGCTGATGCTGCGACTGTTTGGGGTGGGTGCACAGAGTGTTAAAAATGGGGAAAAGGCCTCCAGTGTCCGCCAGGTTTCTGCTGCAGACGCATGGGAAGCCAAACAGTGGCTGCTGCCCCAGAACCTCCCACAACCTCCCACATGAGAGCTGAGGCGTCTGTAGTTCCTGTCTGAGGCGTGCAGAGTTCCAGCTCCCAGGCAGGGGCACAAGCTGTAACACCCAGGCTGTGTCCCTGGGGAGATGGGTGCACCATCAGAGCTGCCACACAGGCACTCAGCACCCACTGGGGAACGGGCCATGGAGATCGAGGCAGTAAATGAGAGCCAGTCCCTGTTCCTGTGCCCAAATGCCCACAGGGAGCAATATGCCCTGGGCTGCCAGGGATGTGTCAGTGCAAAACCAGAGAGGACATCGATGGGGTCCAACCACCCAGTGCACAAGGTTCTGACGCCTGTCCCAAAAACAACCACCATGGCTCAGGCAGAGAGGACCTGATACAAGGGCATGTGAGGTGATTTGAGAGTGTGAGATACAGGCGGAGCCTGTCATACTGGGGACTGGCCAGATCTGGCCCCAACCCTGCCTCAGCAATAGCAGAGATTGGCAGGAGAAACATGAGGAAAAGCGAGGTGAGGTGTCTGCCCTGGTGTGAGAGCCCTCCCTGGCCCCGGTGGGGCAGCAGGCAGTGCCCAAGCTTGGGGAGAAATGATCAAGTGCAGACTTGCCCCCCCAAGAGAGTCCAAGTCCTGCCTTTGGACCCCATCTGCATTTACTTTGGTCTCCACAGCACGCCGTGATGATGGTTCCCTAACACCCATGGCCAGAAGCATGACATCTCAGGCGATCAAAGCTACAGCCAGGAACCCTCCCGTCTTCCCCAGCGTGTGCCCCATAAACACCCGTCAGCTTTACAGCAGGGTTTAGCTTTATCACCAGGCATGGTGTGAAGCAATGTTTTATTCAAGACAGCCCTTTCCTTTGCAGGCTGGGCATTTACTCCACAGGACCGTGGCCGCAGCAGGTGGTGGTGGTGAGGTGGGGTGGCTGCAGAGGTGGACACCTACACATCTACCCCAGGAGACGGCGCTCAGCCGCACTTGCCCAGGCACTCGAGGAGCTCCATGCGGATGGCAATGCGCACGTGCCAGCCCAGTGGGATGAGGCGGATGTAGCGGGCCACGATGGGTGGCCGCAGCAGGTTCTGCACCGAGGATGAGCGGTCCGAGTTGCCATAGAAAACCTGTGGAGAGAGGTGTGGGCAGGTGGTTAAGGGGCTGGAAATCCTGTCCCGTGAGTTTGGGGTGCCTGTGCAGAGCAGAGGAGGAGGCTCCCTCTCCTCCACCCCCAAAATAAAAGATTTTACATGTAGCCAGACACAGAGAATTTTTGTCACACCGACAGGGTTTTCTGAGTCACTTTCCCCTCCTCATTCCAGGACTTTTTCTGGTTAGGCCAGACTGGATCTCACCCCATTCTCTCTCATCTGCTTTTTCGCAGCAAGGCACCGCATGTTTGGAATAAGAGTGGTTGACCTTGGCTATTTGCAGTTCATGAGCCAGGCTCCCAGACGTGCCCATATAGAAAAAAAAATGTATTTGGGGGCCCTTTCCCCACTGCTTGGCCATGCTGCCACGTCTCCTGTTGCCATGGCCTGTTGTTCAGGGGAAGCTCAGCATCTCCCCTGGGCTGCAGTAACCAGTACTTCAAAAAAGCCACCAGAGCCTCCCACACTTGGATGAGGCCATCCTCACAGATGGGCACTGAGGACACCTGGGAGGCATAGCTGTGGTGTCCCCCAGCCCAGCTAGGCTGCACGGGGACCACAAGCACCACTGTAAGGTCCCCCCAGTGCAATTTTTCGCTTCAAACCAACTACTAAGAAGTGCAGCCTGCGAACAGTTTGGTGGGTTGTGTCTTAACTAGTTGCAAATTTTTGTCTCAGGGGTTTTTCTGCATCCTCATCATGAACCAGCCCTGGACTTGGAGCAAAAGAAGGAGCCCCCATTTTGCCATGCCCACGTGTGCCTGGGGTTGTGTAGCCACAGCCAAGAAAGGGGTTTTATCGTGGAGGTGCTGCCTCCCCTGCAATGCCAGCTAGTGCCTCCGAGCTTAATGTGAATTCTACTATCATCATCATTAAAAAACATAAAAATGTATTTTGTCCTTCTGCAGCTGCTCAGTGTGGCACTCACCTCACCACAGGGGGGATGTCCCCCCTCTGTGCTGCCCCTGGATGTGGGATGAGCACTGGGCCCCATCCACCCTGCTGCTCCCACGGGACCCCCCCTCCTGGGGCACATCTCCACCAAGACCTGATGCATTCATGTCACCAAACATGCCACCCCTCCACCAGTAGCCGAAGCGCAAAGTTCACCAACCCGGTTGTTCCCAGTCTGGTCCTTGTAGTAAACCCAGTTGAGGTTTTCGTCAGTGCGGTACTGCACACTGTACTTGGTCATCCACTCATCGGCATCACAGCGCCCTTGTGTGAGGATCCCCGAGATCACCTTCACCTCCTTCAGGTCAATCTGCAGCCACTGGCCATTGTCCTGGTACTTGGAGAGCCACGCGCACCTGGGGGGACACCGCCAGCCCTGCTATGTCCCCTACCGCTGCCCTCCCTGGTGGACCCTCCTGCCCCCATGCTGCCAGGGGTCTTCAGCTCCCCACACCCACGGGAACCCTCAGGGAGGCATTTTTGGACTCACCCAAAACCTTGGCCATTGAGGCGGGCCTTGTTGGCTGTCCAGGAGGAGTACCAGCCCGTGTACTGCTCAGAGTTGGCGCAGCTTATCTGGTCAGGGGTGACGGCGCCGGACTCGAAGCCCAGGGGCTTGTGGTAGGGGCACTCTGCAAAACAAGGGAAAAATACTTTAAGGGACATGAGTGACCTTGTGTCCTGGGTGTGTTTGCACATCTGCTGTCAACACCCGCTGTGGTTTCACTGCTCCCTGTCCTCCCTGGCCAGGATGCTGGGGATGCTTTTAAACCCAGACCACAACCCCTGCAGTATTTACTGCCCAGGGGCCATGGGGTCTTCATTTCTAACTTTTCTCCTGTGTGAATTTCTAACTCATCTCTCTCTCTCTGTAAACCTGTGCTACCTTGCAGCATTTTGGAGGGGAGAAAGTTTTATTCAGATGTTCCAATCCAAATCTCCTTCTTAAAAACACACTGAAGCAAATCCAGACTGGATTTCAAGCTGGATCCAGCCTCCAGGCTGTCAGCCTCTGCCTAGTCCTTAGGAAATGTCTGGCATGGCTTTTCTTGCTGGGCTTTATCTCCTTCTGGTTCTCAATTCACTGTCTTGATTTATAGCTATGCGTGCCCAGCAAAATTGCTGAGCCTGCTCTGTTCATCCCTCCACAAGCACCCTCAGATCTTCTGCATTTTCTGCGATGGGGACTATCTTTGTATCTGGAGATGGTCTTGTCTTGTGGAAAACCTGCAGGTACTCTGGTGCCAGGGAGGTGTAATGCTTGGCCCTGCCAAAGGCTCAGGGACCTCCATATGAGTTTCTGCCTTCAGATCTTCAGGCTACCAAACCTGACCCCACAGCTGCTCTGCAATAGCAAGAAGTTCAGGAAGACTCTTGCTGGCTGCAAAACCACTAGGGGCAAAAATACTACTTCATCAGTAAAACTTTCTGTGGTGGATCCCCACACAGTGCTCTGGAAGGCAAGCCTTTGGTGATACTGCCATGCACAATACCTGCATGCTACCTGGACCTAGTTGGGGTGGTTTTTTTGTTACAATCATTTTTTATGCGCTCAGGTTACCGCTACGTATCTAGATACGCATAAAGAAGTTGCTCACAAACATCACATGGGGATTGCCTGGGCAAGCATCTATATCATGGGCAGCGTTTTCTAATTCTGCAGCCTGTGGAGCAGCTGTGGTGCCTCCAAGGGTGACTCTGTCATATTTTCCAGTTTAGCACAGTTCGTCTCATGGGTTTCGGCAATAAAGGAGCAAGCGAAGCTCTGCGCAGCTTCACGCGTGGGTAGGACCTTTCCTCACCTTAGCCATGCCTGACCAAGCAGTGTGATGCCTCATGTTAAAAGTGATCAACACATGGGGAGTGTCAGTGGGCATCCAGGGCCTGGCACAACTGCAGCCTCCCCAGTGCAATGCCCCAGCACGGTCAATATCTCATTAGCAAGCTCCACTAGGTCGATATCATATGCATCAATATCTCATTAACATATCTTGCTCAGTCAGTACCTCATTAACATGTTTTTCCCCATGAAAACACATAGCAGCTGTCCCGCCTTCCTCCAGGCACGGAAACATCACGCTTTTCCACCACGTAAAAACCTTTGCTCCCCTTGTGCAAGAGGGCAGCCGGGCTGGAGCGGCCCCGCGTGTGCACTACTCAGCAGGCTTATCTCAAACACGACATAACTTTACTTTTAGCAACACTAATCTGCAGACCACACAACCGTAATGCAATTAGCAGGTCACCTTCTGGCACATCCGTCTGTGCTTTACTGCAGCTCCATGCAAAGGGAGACAGTTACAGGTGGCGGATGTGCAGGTGCAGGAGGGCACCTTCTGAATGGAAAGAGACTCAGACAAGGATTCAAGGACGGCAGGGACCTGACCGTCACAGGTGGCTTCATGATGATGCTGTGACAAAAAAGAGTAGTGGTGGACAGCCCTTTGAAAAGGAGCAGTGAGCTCAGGCAAGGCCGTACCAGCTCAGACTCATATGGGTTTCTTCCATAAAAGACTGGGGGAAACCCTGACAAGAAGAGAAATAAAGTGTTATTTCTGGAGCTCCTAAAAGCGATGCTGCTGCATCACACAGGCAAATGCCTTCTTCCTCTTTGTACTTGCCCCAGCAGGCAGCCCTGTGGGGGCAAATACCAGTTGCAGAAACTGGAAGGACAGACCCTGAGAAGCGTGACCCTTTACTGGGATTGACTGGGGCTGCTCTGCCCTGGGGGTGAGACACCACCCATGTACGGCAGATGAATCCTCTCCTTGTAGTTTCTCTGGGCAGGGCAGAAACCTGTGGGCAATGCTCAAGCTGGGTGAACCCCAGGTAGACATGGCCTCCACAGGAGCAGGGTGGACAAAGGGACAGCTCAGGGGAAGCAGATGGCCTGTCAAGGATGACTGGAAAGCTTCTGTGCTTGTCAGCTGCCTCACACCGCAGGAGGGGGAACCTTCAGGTCTAACACAAGCATGAGATAGAAATGCCTGGGGTATTTCCCTTGTCATTTCTGTTTGCATATGCCTGCAAGCTCTGCCAATGGTTTCGTATCTTCTTGCCAACACACATTATTATTTGGTCTCTCACCCATCCTGGCTTCCACCCAGAACTCTTCCACGGTAGCTCATTTAATCTCCACCACCTTCAGGGCAGTCATGGCACACAGTGAGCACTGGGGTGACTGTTTCCCCCGTGTATCTCTCCTGTAAAACCCAAGGGCAGCAAAACACACCTCAAGTTGTTGCACAGCCTCTTCCAGGAGCTGGGAAGAGGCGGTTGCTAGTGGGCAGGAGGCAGGTACCACTTTTGGCACCCAGCCCCAGAGGGCGTGAACTCCTCTGAACATCTGCATGACAGAGGCCTGAACAAGAGTGCTATTTCTGTGGGACACAGGACCTAAACCCTCAAATCAGCTGGGCACCAATAAAGCCTTGATGGGGTAACACATCAGGGAAGATGTGGAAGTTGCAGAGAATAATGACAAAAGAGCTTGATCAGAAACCTATAAAACATAATCTGTGAGGAATGGGTGAAGGAGCTGGGCAAGAGCAGCCCATAGGAAACTCAAAGGAAACAGAGTTGTGGTCTTTTACTGTTTAAAAATATGCTGCAAAGAAAGAATAAAGTTTTCCTTGACCCCTGGGGAGAGGAGAAGATGTTACAGGCTAAACTGCAGCAAGGGAGTTTCAGCCTAGGTGGTACAAAAGGTTTCCTGCAGCACATCCTGCACACGGCAGTAGCTGCCCCAGGCACTTTCTGGGAGCACCAGTGCAGAGAGCTGTAGGGACAGGGTGGGCAAGCACCTGCCAGCAGCAGCCAGCCTGGGCCACCCTGGGTGACCTCCCAAGGCCCAGGCATGGCCCTCACTGCTGCTGCCCCTCTGCCTGACTGCACAGGGTCACCCTGCAGCCCCCACCAGTGCAGCTTCCCCAGCCCCACCAGCAGCTGGGTTTGGAACAAGTACACCGTAACGAGCCACCTCTGTAATGCAGGGAGCAACGGGGGAAGCTGCTGAAGATCACCAGACAAACATGGCTAAAAGCACACTGGCCCATTACCTGGCATGCACTCTAAGCTGTTAGTTCCGCTGGACCACACCGAGTTAGGACCTCCTTGGCAATCACATTTGCAAGCCTTGCTGTGCCACAACTCCAGTCTCTCATCCTAAAGGGAAGGTAAAAAACCAATAATGAATCAACATAGTCATCCATAATAGTGGCTAACACAAGGCTAAGTCTGAGTCCCGAAGCTGACAGACACTTGTGCCTGCCTGGACTGCTGCACCTTCTCTGAGCCCCTTCCTTTGTGCCAGCCCAGCACCAAACGTGGGATGACAACTCCTTGAATTCAGAGGTCAGAGCCCATGCCTGGGCTTGGAGGCCCAGGTGCCATCCCTCCTTCTGCCCCAAGGCACCAGAGCCAGGTAGTGTTGGGGCCCCAGGATTTACCCGGCAGTCAAACCAGCCAGAGAGACTTACCTCTCCTGGGGAGAGGGCCAGCGCAGCTGGAGGAGCAGGCATGGAGGGGAAAAGAGAGAGAGATCAGAAACAAAGATGCTGCAAGCAAACATCAGGAAATGCAATGTGTACTTACTCCTGAGCTGGGGACAAATAAATGGAGGAAGGACTGACAAATCTACCACATTTCCCCAAGCTGATTGCCAGGGGAAAGCAAGAAGACGTGGGCAGGAACAGGGCCATGCTGGTGCTACTCACCCACTGCATTTTCTTTTCCATGCCTTTGGCATCTCCTCTTTCTGATCAGACACACCTGAAACATCCTGAGGAGAAACCCATGCCGGCCTCCTCGGCCTCTGCTTTACAGCTAATTTCACTCCTCTCTCTTTTTGCCATCTTCCTGCCCCAGTTTCTTTTTCCCATTTTGCCAGTGTGAGCTGATGAACCCCAAAGGTGAAATCCCAGGCTGGCATCACTGCAAATCCCTGGTGCCTTTGGAGGAGATGGGACACCCTGTGAGGTGCTTGGCCTGAGATCACTCTGGATGAGAGGGAGGAAAACTAAATGCAAATAGGTCTTCCCAATCCATCTTACATACCAAACTCTTTTTTTAATTTCTTAGAGCAAACCAGTCGCTATGGCCATAGAGAAAGAACCGCTATTTTTGTGACATCTGACCTGTTTTATCTCCTGTCTGTCACTGAGCAATGGCTTTTTAATGAGCCCTTTCCTTGCTGAAAGTGCTCTCCTGCTTCCCAGTGAAGTCCAAAGCAGACTATGTTAATAGCATTTGAACTGGAAGAATAGTGCTCAGATAACTATGAAAATAATTTTTTAAAAATTAAAAATCCTGTTGCTGCTAATAACTCATCAACATAAGCCAAATGTCAAAAAACATGTTTCCAATACCAGTAGGGAACATGCAAACCATGAAAGACCAAGCTATCAAGCAGGTAAAAATTTGCATACAGGAGCCATGAGAAACCTGCCATCTCCAAATAGAGGTTTTGTGAATAGGAAAAGAGGATCTTTTCACCAAATGAATTAGACTCTCAATTATTCACTGAAATCTAGTTATGATTTATTCATTCATACACTGTCACTTTGCTGAGCCTAGGAAGCTCCAACTAATGCTGGGAATTTACATCTCACATTTCTATAGCAAGTTTCATCTCAAAAGACTCACAAACACTGTGCAATTATAATCAACTGAAATATAAACTATATACAAAGCTCTGTTTATTACTGAAATGCAACTGAGCCTGAATGTATCCAGAGCCTAAAAGAAAGACCTCAGCAAAGAACAGAATTATAAAGAAATAATAATTTTTAAAATCTTTTATTTCATGCAGAGATGTTGTCCTTTCCTTCAGTGTCCCAGGGCAACATTTCTGGTCAGGAACTTATTGCATTAACCCAAGTCATCAGCCCTGGCAGAAGAAATAAATATCGGTCTACAATAAAAAGATGTGGCTTTTAGTCAAGCCCAAGAGGAGGCAGGGGGGCACCCAGACCTCACTGAGCTCAGCAGAAAAGGGTGCACATCTCTTGGAAAGCATAGGCTGGGGGCTGTGTCCAACATCACGTTCCACCTCTCCCAGCACAGAGGTTACCCAGCCAAGCCCATGCCTCTGTTGTGCAACAAGAAAACCAAGGCAGAGGTGTGAGTCCAAGGCCACACAGCCCATTGCCACCTCTGTGCTGTGCCACACCAGACAAAGCAGGTCAACTCAAACCAGCATGAGGGTGATTTAAGCGAACACTGCCTGTTCTCAGATCAATATGATACAAACCAGGAATTTATCACCTAACAAAACTGTGCCAACTTTGCCAATGAAAGCCATGCAGTGCCTCTCCTGCCTGCTCGATGCTCTGTTTGATGCCATGCTGGAGCAGCACCGTCACCTGGGGCATGGAGCTGTGCCGGCCGGAGCTTCTCCTGCCCCTCCAGCCCACTTTGGGGTGGCCTTTCCCAACAGAATGGGTGCACTGCTCCAGGAGCACCAGCTGCAAGGGTTGGCTTTGTTACCCTGGGTTTTTGGAGCCCAGCTCCCCAGCCAGCTCAGCCTGCCACATCTCCCCACTACGCAGCAACCACCAAACATGTCTGAGCTCACGAGATTGCAGTCTTGGCTCCCCCAGTCTGCAGGCGTTCATTTCATTTAGAGACGGGCGCTTGCTACAGGCTTTTCTTAACCTCTTTATTTTCACCTTTATAAGACTGATGTTTGTGGAAAACTTTTTGTGGGTTGTTTCGTGTTTTCCTCCTGGCAGTTAAATGCACTTTTGCTTGGCAATGACCTAACAAGTAAGTGGAGACACGCAGAGGTAAAAGCGAAGGTGCCTGCACCTCTCTGCATAAATACTTGCCTTGACTTCCCGGGATTTTAGGGGATGTAGAGAAAACCTGGTAAACAAAGTAGCAAAGGAATATACTTTATAAAATATTTCTCTTTTCTTTTCCAGTGCATACCAGAAGCTCACCTATATGTTTGTCAGGTACATTTGCCCAGGATGAGGAAGACTGTATTATGGTGGAGCCTACTCTTGTGCACCGTGTGCCTGCGGTGGGGAAAGGGGATGTGAATTACCAGGCTGATGTAGGGGTGTTGCTTTGGGTCCATGCTGAGCCCTTCAGCAGGCCTCCTGAGTACCTGCCTGGGTATTTGAGAGCCAAGATCAAAATCTGGCACCTCATTGACAGATGCAGCTGGAAACCCAAGGGCTGTGAGTGAAACAGTAGAAAAAAAGGAATAGTTTTCAGGTGGGTGTATGGGAGCACCTACTCAACCACCAGGAATAAACCCTGCTACCTGAGCCACCCTGGCATTGCTTGGGTGGCTGCACCTGGCCAGTGATGCCTGCTCCTGAGCTACCAGACTGGCTTTTAGGGTTTTTAAGCTTGTCACCCTGGGGACATTAGTGCAAATCAAGCAAGAGTGGGAATTTCAAGCACAAACACCCTTTTTTCAATGCAACATGTTATTGGGTCAGCCCTGTGACATGCAGTGATGCAAAGGCAGTGCCGGGGCAGGGGTGCCGGCCTGCCGCCCCTCTGACTGTCCCCGGTGGGCTGGGGGCCTCCACCCCTCACCGTGGGGCTCGCTGGTTTAAACATCTCATATAGGAAGTCAACTTTGCCTTTTTGAGCTAAAAGTAGTTAACTGCTGAGGGCTCGCTCCCGCGAGAGGCTCGGCCATCCAAATACCGGCAGCCGCAGCCTGTGGCACAGGGGAGCTGCGGGCTTGGCTCGGGGTAAGCGTGGCAGATGGGCCAGATGTCCCACCTGGACAGCACAGCCTGATAACTCCTGGTGTTGGGAGAGGAAAGGAGAAGGAAAGATGCCCTTGCCTACAGTCAGCCGCAAAAAAAGTAGTAATTGATATATTGGTGTGTTTACAGCTGCAATGGGCCCTGTCCTACAAAGGAAATGAAGAGTAAAGCTGGCTGCCAATAGTCTAAAAATGTGATGGGCAGCATGCTTTTAGCGAGTGTGTTTGCCTTCAAGGAAGGTTACAAAGATAATTGGTAATTCTGGGTCAGACAAAACGAATTGCTGCAATTCGTGGGAGAGTCATAAGTCCTACACAGCTGCCGGGGGCTGTTGTGTTAAAAGTACAGGACTGGAAAAAAAAATCCAAAGCATTAAAAAGGAAAGAGCTCTATTTACAGCCCCCGCAGTGCCCCAGGACATTCAGCAAACCATCAGTTCAGTGAAATAAATGATTATCTGCGCGTGTTTGTGTGAGGCAGGGAGATACGGCGAGCGCCTTTCCTGTCCCTCCATCCTGCCCTGCAGCATGGTGTGTCCATGCACCGCCGTGCACAAATGCCGCCCTGTAGTGCAGGACTTGGGGACCGGTACCTGGGGAAGCACCAGGGGATGATTTTGTGCCGGAGCACCCATCCTGGTGGGACTGGGCTGGAGCATGGACCCCAGGGCAGCCCTGCTTGGCACCCACCGCTGGGCAAGATGGAGGGGAGAGAAACCCCAGGGACTGTCCCAGGTTTGGGGGAGAAGGAAAAGAGCTGGCAGAGGCAGTCCTGGCATTCCAGTATGGGGAGGACCTGGGTTTCCTGAGGTGGAGGTGGGATAAGCAGCATCCACAACTTGGGCTACCTGGGGAAAGGAAGGGGCAAGTGGTAGCAAGGAGGCTCAGCTGCTGGCATTTTAATGACAGGAACAGGTAAGTGTGTGTCTCAGAAAGTTTGTGGTCATTAAGAACGTGGTTAAACAAGAGAAAGAAAGGAGGAAGGTATGTGTGGGGAGAAGTAACACTGCCAAAGGCTGAGCTTTCAACAAGGTCAACTCTGATAAATCATATTGGATATCCTGACCATAGAGCCATGACAGCAAGACATATTTTTTTTAGTGTGGCTAGAATTAATGACCGACATACAAGCATGAGAAAGCACATCATAAAATAAAACAGAGAAATAAAATATAACACAGAATAAATGTCAGTCACTCAATTTACCAGAGTGAGTTCCCATAAACCTGGTCATTGCAGGCAAAGTATGTGGAAAATGTTAGTAACTTTGTTTATTTATTGACTTTACAATTTAGGTAGCCTGGAAGCTTCAGCTGGAAAATAGTTAATTTTGCCTCTCATCTCTGCAAGTTTAACAGAGCTCAGGGAGACAAGAAAAATTATTTTCTCTCTGTTTCTCCCAGTGGAGAACAATCCCTCCATGATGCAGTGTCTTCCTGGCGTGGTGGCTCCTGCTGCACAGCTCATCCCTTGCTTCCCTTCTGCACGCATGGGCCATGGGAAAGGAAAACAGCTTAAGAAACAGAAAAGTGTGACTGGAGCCCCAGAAAAGCTGTCACAGGAACAAAAGAGGTGACTGGAATGAATGGCACTGGTTTTATCATGTTTTCTGAAAGGCACACGGCTTCAAGTCCCTGTTTTCCTTGAGTGCCCCATTAGAGAGCACCAGGAAGCAGAGTTAGTTAAGGAGGTATGTAAGCAACATAGAGGGTCAAGACACTGAAAAAAGCATTGCGGTACCTCTGTGCCTGTTGGGTGCTAGTTTGTGGGTTGCTGTATTATTAACCTAGGCTATTTTTATATCCCAGCCCTGGAAATCGTGCCAGGCAAGCGAGGTGACTCACATCAGGCTGCACCAGCCTCGGCAGCAAGGTGCATTTGGGGAAGCTGCTGTGTCCCAGGCTGCAGTTGCACATGGCATTTCCCCATCTATCTTTGCCCCTGTGCCAGTGGCAATGGCCCCAGGGACCCCTGCAGCAGCGTGGCCCATCCACAGGTCCCCCTCACCAGTCACTTCATGGTTGCTTCTGTTGTTGTTCTCCCATGGCCATGTTTTTCCGTGGCCATGCTAAGCAGGGTCTATGGGGATCGTGTGGTGCAAACAGTGCCTTTATTTCTAAAAAGCGCAGGTTTTAACTGGTCCCTCGGGGCTATGCTGGTAGGCAGAGACCCACAGGGCATACACAGATCTGTGTCCACCAAAAGACTTTGGGAGCCAGGCTGGCCTGGTGAAAGCAGGGTGTCCATCCAGGGGCTCTCACCACCTAAAGCCGCGCTGAGCCCAATGCTCAGCCTGTTGCCTCTGTAGATGATCTTCTGGCCCTGTCAGCCCCCGGAAGGGCACCACCGCCCCCGCACACATCAGCCTGCAAGGACTACTCATCATCTCTGCTGGTCACTGACCAGCAAGGTCAGAGCCAGAGACTGAGGCAAGAGGACCAGCACCATCAGCCTGCAGAGGGGAGAAGGGCTCATACTTCATGTTAAGCTCCTCTCCCATGCTTTAACATGGCTACTGCTTTCCTCATTAATTTTGGGGGGATTTTTCATGGTTTTATTATTTTCATTTCCATTTCATTTTCTTTATTGGAATTATTTTTCTTTGGTTTCCATTTTTATTCATTTGTATTGTGTTTCATTTGATATTTACTATTATTTATATGAAAGTGCTAAAAAAGTATTTAAATAATGACAATTATACCTGTTTAATTGATATTCATGTCTCTTATGCCTGCTGTCTCCATAATGTTTCTACACCTTTTTTAATGCTGTGAAAATATTTGAAAAAAAGTTAAACAATTTGAAAAAAATCAACAATTTCCCCTTTTCTTCTTAAGAGATGTATAATTACCTTTTTTTCCAAAGTGTTCCTTTGAAAATTTTTGGCCATTTCTGATCTTATTGACATGTTTGTTCCTTCCTGCTTAGAGCTATGCAGAACACTGCCTGCATAGTAATTTCATTTAGACGTATGGATTATGCCAAAGGGTGGCACTAAAGATGTTATTTACCATGATATGAAGGCAGGTTTGGGCCTTTCACTTTGTTTTGTTGTGTTTTGGTTTTTTTTTTCAAAGCTGCAAAAACAGAGAGGGGGAAAAAAAGAAATCCACTCTTTTAAACTGCTGAGACGTGCTTATGCCCCGATGTACAGTGAACAGGGATGGAGTGATGTGGAGCAGGCACGTCACATTCAATGTGCTAAAAGCACACTCGCCTCAATCCGGAGCTCAGGGTGCTCCTCCTCACCATATGGAGGGGCCCGGCAGCTGCTG
>NW_010333790.1:71586-74713 GCF_000700745.2 Antrostomus carolinensis
AGGGCTGGGGTTGCTCCTCTAAGCCACTTGCTCTGCTGGAGAAAATAAGCTAAGGAGCTTATCATGACATCAGTGCATATGGCTTGGAGGACTGACCTAGAGGCACCTTCCCCATGGTGGCAGAGGCGGGAGGGAGTGTGAGGGGGGGGCCGGGGCAAGGGGTCGCTGCTCGCTCTTTAACCAGAAAAGGACCCTTGGACCACAAAGCAGAGAAAACCAGTAAACTAGGAAAACCAGCAAATTAAGAAAATAAATTAAATTCTGAAGGAGCAGTGCCTGGAAAGGGATCCTGCAAGTAGTCTTTCACTGCAGGCTCTCTGAAAATATCCTGATGTGTGGGTGTCTATTAAAAGCAAACTGTATCTGGGATTCAGAGCAAGGTATGAACTCAGTCCAAGGACTAATTGCAGTTATGCCACCCATAGGGGAAAAATGCTGGAGTCTGGGTAAAAAACAGCCTTCCAAGAAGCTGAGGCACCAGGAACAAAGTGAAACAAAGGAGAGTGAAGAAGGTATGAGGAGAACACAGAAATATTTTCTGGAAGATTAAAAGTAAGACCTATTAATAAGACAGAGCAGGGTACAGCCAAGCATAACAGGATGAAATGAAGGCATGGCCAGTTGAGGAACACATTCTTATCCATGAAATTCGGCAGACCAAAATATTCAATGGAAACAGAGAAGGACAAAAAAAAATAATAAGAAAAAAATAGACAAAGTAAAACACTGAGATTTCAACATCCATGGGGGAAAAGCTGGGCTGTCTGATAAATCTATCCCATGCTCTGACAGATCATACTCTATTCTCATGTTAATGAGGGTAGATAGTGCCCAGCACTTAGCAAGAGCAACCTCAGCCTTGTTTAAGATAATAACAGCTTTGCCATTCACTTTGATGAAGCCAGAAGTTCAAACACAACCCATAAAATTATCTCCTCTTTCCACAGCTGGGTTAATTAAAATGGAAGGAGACCATGACCCTGAATTTTCTGGCTTCTTCTAGCTTCTGCTTACCTGCTATCATTGCTACTTTTCTGAAAAGAAAATTTGAGAAAGCCTCAAAATTGATAAATACTTTTCCTATTTTCTTGACTTATGATTGCTTTTTGTTCTTAAAGTGCCTTTGGAAGTCTTTTCAGGCCAAGACACCTGAAAGAGCCTTTTAAAAAAGGTAGCTCTCCATCAGCAATGTCTTGCTGCTAGGGAAAATGATCAGGCTTTGATTATTCAAGAGTTTTGATTAATGAAGGACCAGTCTTTCATTTCATACTGTACCTCATTTTTCAAATCAGCATTATTATTTACTCACTGGTTCAGCTGCACTACAATTTTCTTTGCAAATTCATATTTTGACAAATTATATGGCAATTTTTTTACACTGCAATTATTTTGTGAAACAGTTTTACTACTGAATATTCATAGAGCTGTAAGAACACTGCTCACTCATGTACATAAATTACACATCTCCTCCACAATTTTTGTTTTCCTTGAATTATTATGCTTCCATGAGAATGTAGAGAAGAACTTGCTCTGTACCTCACAGACCCGAGCAGAAGAAAGAAGCGTGGATGAAGCAAGAAGTACAAAGAGGGACATCTGAAAGTGCCTCTCAGGAGGCAAAGTGCATACCTTTGTACCAGAAGAGAAGAGACAGCAGGACGCTTTCCATCTTGAACTGCATGTTTTCCTTCTTCTTTCAGGAATAGCTCCTTAGTGTGCTGCTGGGCTTGCTGGGAAGGCATGAGATTAACTTAAGCATTGCCTAAGCACCTTATGCTCCTCCATTCTCATGATTTTACCAAGCACCATCAAGCCAACCACACAATTATTACTGTCAAGCTCCATTCTAGAGGATGTGTCATGTGTAACACTTTTTAAAAGGTCAAAAGTACTGAGGTACTGACAATCTGAGTGCAAATCTGCTTGTGTATGCAGGCATATGTCCAAATAAACAAGGATATACCTACCTAGAAACCACATATACCCCCATAGAAATGCAGATGTCTAATGCTTATAAAATACATGTATTATATATTTTGTATTGTATGTATTAATTACCTTCTACCCCAATGATTTACCTCTACACTATCAATGCCTTTCCTAATAATAGCTGTGTGTAGAAATCTGCCCTGGTCTTACTGCTCTTTCAGTCACCTAATTGCAAGGGGCTGAAACTGCAATTAGTGCATCAAACAAATAGCACATTTCAGTTGTTTACTCACTGAGCTGTAAAAATCTCAAACCAAAAAAGTAACCTCCCTTTGCTGACAGTTCTACCTATAGCATCCTGTCAATCAGTTTACATCAAAAAGAGTTATACATTTGATTTTAAAATGACTGGAAATTCAAGACAACAACAGACTGCTAGTGATTCCAGTGAATCTTGCACCCGTTCCTCCAATCTCTGTTAATTACATGCAATTAGCAGTAAATTTTTAACGGAGGTTTTTGAAAGCAATTGCTTCAGAAGCAGCTTTCTTTGTTTCAAAAGATCTCGGATTGTATGCATAGGGAATAGATCGAAGCACTGCATAGATCATGTTGAATTAAGCTAGACCTGTCTCTAGTCTTTTGGTCTACATCCATTCAAAAAATGTTGCACAAACAAGGATGCTGGCTTTTCAGAAACAGTTCCCTGTACAAGATGCATCTCACTTGTCTTTGGATACCCACAAATTTGGAATGCCCCATAAGTGGGATGTCAGGTACGGCATCCCTCTGCAGTCACACCTCCAGCACCGGTGCATCCCAGCCTCACCATGGATGGGACAAGTATCCTGACAAGGGGGCTCGCTGCTTTGCTGAGCCTCGAGCAGTTTAACCTTCTCAATGCAACACTATTCCCACTTTAATCTACCCTTAGAGAGAGGGCAGGTTACATGGACATGGCCATCCTGCTTCATGGACCTGGGCCAGCTTACCCCAAACACTGGGGAACATCAATGCATGGCAGGGCAGCTTGTCCCAGGCACCAGGAAGGGGTCATTTTCCTAAAGGGAGGAGGCTGCTCCCAATTTTTTCTCAAAGGCTTCACACTCATACGCAGCACCAGTTTTGGGGCAGAGAGACCCACCAGAACATTCAGCCAGGGGTGAACAAATGTTTGACCCACTGGCTTGCCCCCCCC
>NW_010333790.1:74742-79026 GCF_000700745.2 Antrostomus carolinensis
CAACACAAACCCAACACACAGGGTACCAGGGCAGCCTCTGGGCATCCGCCACGGTGCGGCATCTCACTCCAGGCTCTACACAGTATCCAGGCAAGGCTCTCTTTCTCCCTCTCTTTGCTGTCCAGTCTAAAATGGGCTGCTACAGAGACAGAGATTTCCGGAGCTGCTGAAGACATCTATTCCCTCTCTGCATTGATAAGTGCTTGCTATCTAAATCCCATGGGCTTGAAAATCCTGTCTTAAAAATCCCTAAATACCTTAATCCACATATCTCTTGGAAAACCAGACCAGGGCTTCAGCCTCTCGCCTTATGGTCTCATAAGCACAGGTCAAGCAGAGCTGCCCACCCAGAGAAAAATCACCGACCTCATTTTAAAAAAGTGAAACCAAATTATCCCCAATCACCCCAAGCGGTTTAAAATCAGATTGGTTTATGGTCAGCTCCACCCTTCAAATAGATCTTGATTTTGTGTAAGAAATGCAATAGCTCAGAGATCATGTTCGGAAATAGCATAGCTATTATCAAAGAATATTTACTCCAATGGGACACCCTCAAGACTGGTGACTCCCCAATTATAAAATTCCCTCCCCACAGAAAAAAAAGTCAGCTTTCATTTAAACATGTGTCCGTAGCATTCAAAAAAAGCGAACTGGTTCACATAAAGAGTAGAAAAGCCTTAAAACTAAAGTCTCTGTATAAATACTATGCAGTTCAGACCCTCGGTGTCTAATGGTGTTGATGGTCTTTAATTTTAATAGCTGTAAACAGCAAAACCATGCTGCCACTACAGACAACATTGCTAAATGAATCATGTAGGTAATTCCTAGCAAGCATACAAATACTTTCAGGTACAGAGGACAGAAAACATTTTAAAGCCAGTACACAATACAGCACCAGAAAGGGCTACATTTCACCCTATATCAAAATAAAAATTTTAAAAGGATAAAAATTAGCCTTGCATTGATTATGGAAAAAAACTGTGGTTGGTACAAACAGCCCAAAGTCAGACAGTTTAGTGACATCCACACTGCTATTTAAAACAGGGGCAGGAACTGCCTGGGCAGGTTCACTCTTTTGGCCACACATCTCCAGGTCCAGCTCATGTCCCATTGGCCTGAAGACATTTTGGTATGTTTTCATGCCCCTCAGATATCTTGGTGTGTTTTCTTCACCCAGATTGTGGGAAATAACACAAAGGCCACCCTGCACCATTGGGATGCTTTCAGTCCATGAAGTTGAGAGTACAGCTTGTGTTTCCAGGGGTGTGATGTGAAAGCACTAGGGTATGTAAGGGCGTGCAGCCCCTGGGATGGCAGCAGGGGGAATGAAGCCAAGTGGAGGCTGTTTGACACTCGGACTGAGGATGCTCCCTGGCACGTGTCCTTCCCCAGCTGGGTTAGCTGGCCTGAACCACAATTTTACCAGGAGTTTGCTAAAAATTAAACAGCATGGATTACCAGAGGCCAGTGCCCCAGTCCATACCTTGGCCTTGCTTTGTTAACTGATACAGATATAGCTCAGCACCATTTGTGGAGCACCATGCCAGCATCGTATGCAGACTTAACGCCTTCTGCCTTGTAACTTCCTCCTTAGAATAAATTAATTTGCTTCTGAGCATGGCAGAGCTGTGCATCCACGAGCTCTCAAAACACCCACATGGGCACAGAGCCCTCCCTGGCTCTTTACCGATCAGCAGCACGCACCAGCATGCACCCTCAGAGAGAAAGCAGGAGGCAAAAACACCCATGTGCAAGAGAGAGGCACAATTCCACGTAGCAATTTCGTGTTTCTCACAAAGTCAGAGTGCTAGACAGCTAAATCAGAGCAGTGTGCACAGATTCATGAGTCTGGGAGCTGAACACACACAACGTGCAATGTCTCAGCCTAAATGTGTGACTGGAGCGCTTTGGTTTTAGCACAACTAGGGAACATACGCATTTATACGTGTAAGTGTGAACCACAGGCATCTCTCAGAAGCAGGATACTGACGTGCTGAGAGCGCAAGACTGCCAATGCTTTCAGAGCTTGAGTCAAACCATCAGGAGCTGGATCCCCTAGAAATGGAGCTATGATGGTCTACACATCCTGAAGCTCTCGCTCTTGAAATAAAATATTATTTCCATGAGTCTGAACTGTGAGCTTAAGTCCTCTTCTGAAAAGGAGCCTTTTTCCTAAATGTAAGAAAGCATGATGCAGATGTCTACCCAGTGCTGGCTGCCAGGATCAGGTCCCACCCTGTAATGCATGCACCTGGGGGAGCTGTGGCTGTTGTTGGCAGGGTGGGCACCATGGGATCACCATCCCTCTTAGATGGTAAGTACTTACACTGAAGGCTCGCATACACTACGTTAGGAGAAGTCTGGCTATAGCTGATTCAGCTTTGAGCCTGTATCCTTGAAGCAGCCTGGCTGTGGAAGGCAGTTTACCTGAGAAGCAGGATACATCACTTGGGTTTCACCTCCCATGGGCTGTGTACACGCCGCTAAGCAAGCTAAGACCTGCATACATCTGCATTTTCAGGCTGCAGGATACACAGGCCCTGAGTGTTATTATGGCACTTAATGTTATGATCTTATCCTGCTAGGTCTCACTATGTGATATATGGGTGCTTTCTACACAAAAGGGCTTTTACAGCCTAGCTCAGGTATCCCTGCATCGCACTGCAATCTCTAACTGCAGCTTACCCATACCCGAGTGTTTCTTTAGTAAGAGCAAAAACTGACAAAGGTTAATAGTTTTCTTAAGATTATAATGATTAAGGTAAGTTTCTTAATAATATTCTGATTAAGGTACATTAAGTCAATTTTTCTCTTTCATCTTTAAGATAGGCAAATCACATTCTCCTGCTCTGATGCTGCAAAGAGACAAGAGCAAACTCCAGCTCAGTGGAGCTAAGGGACCTCCTCCTCAGTCTCCTGCTGGGATGTCTTGGCACTTGTTAGGGCTCCCACACACAGCAGACTCCACGGAGGCATCCATGCCCAGAGGTTACCCTTTTCTGAAGGCTTGCACGTGCAAAACGAGACAACACATTATAATTCAAAAGTTAAGTTGCTCTGAGGCATGCTGACATGGCTTTTTTTCACGATTAATAAAAACAACGATACACACAGTACAGGGGAAAACAAGGACAGAGTTAACCAGGCTTGCTAGCTGTGCGCTGTGAAAAGTGCCTGCCTGTTCTCAGTGCTCAAACACTTCCCCAGACACAGAGGTGAGAGCAACAGTGCTACAGGTTGCCCTGATGAGACATCTCCTTGGAGATGGGAGTCTTTGCCACCGCCTCATGGGTGCTCACACACCCTTGGACCCGCTTGGGAGAAGGCACAGGCTGTGGCACTGGGTTTGGGTTTTCCCCCGTCTGCCGCCATGGCTACATCTAGTCTCTGCAGTCTCCTTGGTTTCCCGGCCAAGGGACTGCAGCAAGGCAGGGAAAGGCTCCTCTTGCAGGTGGGCATTCAGCCCCACTGAGACAAAGCCTCTGACCTGTGGAAGGGAGAGGACCTGTCTGTGCCTTCCCACAGCAGCCAGCCTGGGCCTAAGCTGCACCAGTGAGAAGGGGTCCAGGGCAAGATGCAAAATGGCCCCCGACAGCTCGCAGATCAGGCAGGCTTACAAGGAGGGGTGACACTCTTATTAGGCTTCCAGCCACCCATTCCCCTGCCTGGGTGACACACAGCTCAGCGAGGTCTCAGTGCAGAGACCCACAGCCCTGGTGATGTCCTGGGCTTAGGGCCACCACAAAATGATGCCTAGGGAGTATGGTGTGGTGAGGAAACAGATTAAATGCTGTGCATCCTGCCCTGAAGAGCCATGCTGGGCGGGCAGATGGGGAGAGCACCGGCCGCTTCAACGCCTTAGGGCGCTGGCTCGAGCCAGCAATCACTGGGTCTGTCTGCATTTTGGATGATGTTGTTAAAGGAAATGGAGATTTTTAGCGGAAAAGCAAGCACTGCGGTGACATTAAGTATGTTAATACTCTAAGAAAAAAGAGTTACCACATAGGGCTTGTGGAAAAGGTCCTGCCAGGCAGGAGTTCCCTGTTTGAGGGGTCTTTCCATCCTCTCCTCCTCTGCTGCAGGCAGCACCCATGCTGTCTTTAGGTGCATATGAGGTTGCCTGTCTTGGGGGGAAAAAATACCAAAGAGGTACTCATGGCTTTAGAGGAAACTATGGCAAGCTAAACGTCAACACGAAAACTAACAAATTTGGGCGCTGGTTCCACTGGGGCTCGAACCCAGGACCTTCTGCGTGTAAAGCAGACGTGATAACCACTACACTAT
>NW_010333791.1:0-4783 GCF_000700745.2 Antrostomus carolinensis
CAAGGACTTTACCCATAGGGTATGTGGCAGATATCTTTCATCCCAAGGCCACTCCTACTCCTAAATCATCATCACATGTCCCATTTTCCTTTTTTAGCAAGAAGGGAAAACAAGGAAGGCTACAGGGAAATCAGAGCAAGTTGTTAAGCAGAGTTGTGAACAAATATGAGGAAAGGATGCCTGGAATACTGAAGAGGAGAAGAAATGTGATGGTTGGAGTCCCTGGAGTGACATGGCAAAATGGCAGGGTAAGAAAGGACACAGGAATTCAGGCAAAGCAGTTTTTCAGCTGCCATTACTGTCAATACATCTTACAGTCTTCACAGAAAAGCTAAACCAATGGCTTTTGCTGTATCCTCAACAGATTACCTGTGTCATTAATATTCCACGTGCTATATGTGAAATATTACAGACCTGTGAAAGGGTACTCAAGCATGCTGAGCTGACTGGGAAGAGAGGAGCCAAGGAAAGTCTTCCCATGTAACAGAGCTCAGAGGAAATTCAGTACAGCAGAGATGACTTTGCATACCCGAAGTAGATATTCCTACAACAAGAGTTGCTACTGCATCTTCATTAGCAAACTACAAACAGCTCTCTTCATGAACAGCAGAGAGAAAAATGGCTTCAGTAAGAATCAAGAATCCTGATTTCAAGTCATAGGATGGAGTCATTCTTCAGGAATAAATCCTTGCTTTGCCCAAGATGGCCCATTTCTTCCAGGATCACAACCTCCAGCAAGTTTCTCTTTCCACAGAGGCACACTAACAAAGGCAGGTTTCAGGCACTCCAAGATCTTGAGCACAGACCTTGGAGACCACCAAGTGCCTCAGGCAATCCTGACACAGGGTTGGTTGTCACAGACAAGGATCTCACACAAGGCAACAGGTTCTCCTCACTGAAGAGAGACCAAAATAACACAGGACAGATGAAATTAAATAATCTATACCAGCAATAACATTTCTAGTAGTCCCATCTCAAAGACAGCAAACACAGCTCCCAGTAGAAAACAGCTTTGAACAGCAGTGAGGAGCACTAGGGAGCCCTTTCCCCATTCTAATCTCAAAAGGTTCATCCTTCACACAAGCAAGGGAGCTACCTGGTTTTTACTGGGTTACCAGACAGGTACAATATCCAGGTCACTGCTGTCACATGCAGAAAGCTTAATTGTAATTACAAAAGTGAAGTTAACTGATGAATGTATCTAGGGATCTGCCATTTGGTTTGTCCTCTTTCCTGCACTTTCTGTTTTAGAGGTAAGGCTAATGAGTACAAAATTAAGCACTTGAGAAACAGATCAGTGACAAAGTCCACACCAGATTTGTTGCAGAATGACATAAGTAAGTTTGGGGAATATTCCCTATTCTCACATCTCATCTTTCCATCTTTTCAACACATATGAAGGAAACAAGCTACCAAACACCTTAAGCTGTTGTTTTCAAGTTCTATTAATGTATTCCTACTGCCATTTTCAGCTCCTAGTCAATGTCTTTGATAGCTGACACATCGTTTCTATCACATCTTATTTTGCTGAAGGCACTTTCCAACTCCCTCAAGCCTTTCCATACAGCACCAGTGCACACTTCTGTGCTAATATTAATTTAAATGACCTTTTTTTTCCCCTAGACCTGCTTTTTAAATTTAATGAGATCCCAGGATTATACCTGTACTTACCAACACCCACAGGGATAGTCCTCCCTAGACAGGTTGTAAAGGCTGAAGTAACTATGGAATCTCACAGAGGAAAAGTCTTACAGGAAGCATAAGATTCTATAGATGCCACAGTCCTGCCTCCTCTCCAGTAGGATACATCAAGTTCTAGCTCCCTGTTTATATTTTGTCTCTCTAGCATATCCAGGGTTGAGGAGAAAGGGGAAGTTACTGAACTTGAAACCTAACCCAATGAGCAACTCTTTTACCCTAAAGAAGTCATTTGCAGTACATTCATAGCAAGTAACAGCACAAATATGTGAAAAAATATAGTAGTAAGAATGGGATTATTGAGAAGCAAGTACAAGTTCTATGGTTAGAGGATAAAGTGACACAAATATGCTATTAGATTATTTTTTTAAAATGAAACTTATCTTTTTGGGGGGTCACAGTACTCAGCACCTCTGTCTTCATTTTCTTTTCACTGAAGGCAGGAAGATATTTGGGAAGGCTCTTTCAAGACCATTTACTTTTCCCCACCTGCCATGATAAAAGTTAACATAAGAATCACTCCACAAAACCTGGAAAGTCATCCAGCATCAGCACCAAACACACAGGGCTCCCAAACCTGACAGTTCAGTGCCCTTCCCACTGGAGGAAACCAGAGACCCCATACCCAACTTCTCCTCCAGCTTCCAAGCCAGGAATGAACAAGCAAAGGACCAAGTCTTCCTACTCCATCCTACCTCATCAGCCCTCCTTGGCAGGCTGGCCTCCTACAGCTTGCTTCTCCAACACCTCCCCACCTACTACTCCCATCCCTGCTGGGCTGCAGCCTTTTATAGCAGCTGTTTTCTGATTGGCACTTTTTCACAGATGGGGGAGGCAAATAGGTCCTTCATTAACCCTTTTCAGGTTGCTGCCAAGTGTGTGGGGGGGTTATATGTCATTTTTGTTAATGAAGTGCCTTCTGGAATTGAACCCTGAGCTCCTTTTCCATAGCTGTGTAGTTTGGCAAATCTAACTGGAGAGTAGAAACAATATATATTCTTAGTCTTATTTATTGTCAGTAAATGAGGCAGTGAAGTGGTTGGGTGAAAAGGCAGTATTTTGAGTAAACAAATTCCTTTACCGAAGGTGAAGTTTAAAGAGTAGCAGACTTCAGAAAACCAAACAAGTATTCTGTCTCCATAGTTCTCCTTTTGTTTGATTTTTGTTTTGCTAAATAAGGTCGAGGATAAACAGGAAAGAAAGGAAGAGGTAGCTCCCTTCCCCATTTTTTTTTTCTTTATATCTTTCTCTCAAAGGGAAGTCCATGGAGCTCCATCCTGTTTGGATCTGTAAGGTAGCACTCAACATGTGTTTGCAGGCAAATCCTCCTGCGTGCTGATAGTGTGGGAGAGAACTAAGCAGTATGTGTGTGCTGCTTGTCTGGCTGATCGATGTCTTGCTTTGCTGTCTTTTTCTGTTCTTGCTTTGCACACATTCCTGACCTAGTGTCCCACAGGAGAAATCAACTTGAGAAGGTTTATTAAAATAAAAAGTTCTCCACCCCATGTGGGGCTTTATGAAATTTTGCTGTTTGTGAAAGATGAATAAAGTTATAGGGAGAAGTCTTCAAAAGTGAGATTTAAGTGATTTAAAGCAGAAGCATCTAAAAGTATTTTTTAAATCAGTATTTACTCAGTTTTCCTATTTGAACTGTGGCTGCAACTAGCCAGGAATAAATAACCTACATACTTACCACTTCTCAGAACTCAGATCCTTTCTTCTCCATTCCTTTTCCTAGTGTGGGTTTTTGGACAAAGGCAGGTGGGAAAAGGGATGGGAATGGGTCAAGGTGCTCTAACTGCTGCTTATGACAGTGAAAGGTGGAGCAGAAATTATTGATAGAGGCTGGAAAAAACCTTCTACCTCTTCTCAGGAGCAACCAGCTCAGGCATTCTGCAACCATGTGAAAGGGCTGATCTACCTTGAACCAGTTCTGTGGCTACTTTTAAAGGGATACTTGCTTAGCACTCCATGTTCAAAACTTTTCCAACTATCATAATATTCTCTGCCTTAGGTACCACTACTCAACAGATGTGTAAGCCATAAACAAAAGTTGTTGTAGGTACTTGTGTAAATCATTAACACAAGCCCATTTCACCCAGTTTTTTGAGGGAAAACACAGCTAATAATTTAACAATTCAGCAAAAGCATCTGATAAAATATATTTGATGTCTTCTGCATGATGATATAATCCATCAAAAATCTGATTTAAAACTTTTTGACAAGTTGCCCCAGGCTTTATATCAAAATTAGCCTTGTGCTGATGCTGCTGAAAGGAAGGAGGAGGGGAAACAGCTGAATACCATGCATTAAGAAAATAAACAACTATATGAAAAAGGTGTTCAAAGTGGAAGTTGCCCCAGTACTCCAATGGTTGCAGGGGCTTATATGGCATACTGTGAACAGAAATGAGCTCAATCTGTCCACTTTCCAAGGTGGTCAAATCCTTGTGGTTAACAGCATGCCAAGCCTCAATGGGAAAGCCCTGCCAGTGACTAAATATATTAACTTGGGCTTGGTGCTGTGTTGACACAGCCACATGGAATTTGGACAAACTGGAACGCAGACAGAGTGAGGCTGTGTTTGGTGATGATGTACTGGCAGATGAACTCTATGTTCATCCATAAAAGCAAACAAAAGGTCTTCCCGAAACATGTCATTAAGGAAAACATGCAAGACACCCTTTCCAAATTTCATTATAAAACTGATCGGACAGGCTAGAGCTCCCTGCAAGAAAGGACACATTTGGACAGGCTTCTAAACAGCCAAAAATGTGTTTTTTCCAGTCTGCATTTGGTGCAAACTCTGTGTACTTTCTCATATGGACATACAAAAATACCTCTCTCCTAGAGACCCCCAGAGTCTTGCACCTTAAAGGTGAAATGACATCAGCAGGTTCTGGTGCTGGCATTAAAGATGATCGCTGAAAAATTGTAGCAGCTGCACAGAATGTCAGTGCTTAGAAATCAGCACTGGTTCCCTGTTAATTTTGTTTACATTTAGGTTTGAAGTCCTGCTTGGTTTTGGTGCCTTATGCAGAATCATGGAAGAACCACTGTCATAGTACCACTATACACAGTCCTGC
>NW_010333791.1:4803-17776 GCF_000700745.2 Antrostomus carolinensis
TGAATTTATAACCCTACAACCACACTTCATTTTGAGGAGTGGATATTCTTCCAGCTACGTCACTCTGGCAAACCTGCAAACTGGTAGTCTGCTTTTTTTCTTAAGTGCTGTGTATTGGGAATGGGAGAACTTTTTACTTCTCCAAGAACCTGAACCGGGATGCTTGTGAAGTATCAAGAAGTGGCTTGATTTCCCTCCCTTTATTTTATTTACCTCCCCAGTGTAATGCCACATTTCCTGGTTTTAATCAGGAATAGAAGCACAAAAGCTGAAACAGTGTTGAGAAATATTTATTTTTTTGTAAAATCAAAACCAGGAAGTATCAAAGGTCTCGTGAGAGCGCTGGTTCTCCTGAGGCTGCTTTACCTCAGCTTAGTTTATTCAAATGGTTTTGAATAAACATCTGGAACAGCTGAGTGCTTTACCCCATCTTAACATTTGACACCCATCTTTAATAGTGGAGGGGACCATAGTGGAATTAGATCCAAAAGGAATTTATCTGCAGTCATGAGTGCTGTTTTCAGTGAAACTTCGCATCCATAGACAAAATCCACAAATTGTCACGGTGCCCAGACTAGTTACTTGTCATTACAATGATCTGTAAGGCATCCATAGAAAAAAAATCATTTTGACTGAGCTTTGTTCCTCAAGGACAATGCCAAGGTTAATTTATTTGGTTTTCACTTTGAGTTGGGGGTGGACAGTCCCTAGAAGAGTGGTAGCATTTGCCAAATGTGTTTCTGGGAGTATTTGCTTACCGACTACTCTTCTGTTCCACACCTTCCCAAACGTCTCCAGGAACCTGGGCTGTTTTCATAAGTTCTGTTTGTTCTCAAGGTTTCACTCCACTCAAGTGGCTCCTGGCTCAATTTTCCAGCATTTGTAATAGTGAAAACTAGGATAGCTAAATGTCAGTGACCAGAAAGATACCAATAAATGGTAGAGAGACATGGTAACTGTAGAGATAGGAAACAAAAAAGAAAATTAAACACTAAAAACAATAAACACTTGTTTTGTTTGGAAAGTGGAATCACACACTGACTGAAGAGGAAAGTCCTCTCTCCACGAAATGCTCTCTGTGATAAAGGCAGAACATCTAGCTTTTCTCCATGGCTTCTTTTGTAATGTGAAATGATAGCTTGCTATTTGAGAGTCTGCACAGGTATTGGTGAAATTTCCTGAGGTCCCCTCATTTTTCAGGGTCTTTCTAAGCTTTCTATTTCATATAATCTTGAGGCCCCACATTGTCATTTATAGCCTGTTGTACAATCAAATTCTGCCTTCCTTGGGAATAGATTTCGAGAACTCTTCACTACATTTTTGTAAGTAACTCTTCACTGTATTTTTGCTTTAGCTTCCAAGGTTCAAAGGTTTGTTCATGGGCACTTGATAGCCAGCTGCAACCGTATCTTTGTAAACAAGCCTTTCTTAAAGAACCATTTATTTATAAATTTTAGGCTCTCAGTAACACCACCTCAGCTCCAACAAACTGTTTCAAAAACAGAGAAGAAAAGTGCATATTAAAAAGCCACTCTTATTTAAGGGAATTTAGATTGTAGAAACATAAACTGCATTTTGAACGCACTGTGCATTTCATGGCAAAAAGTAAAAAGCAAAGGTCCCTATTAGTGAAATTCTGGGGCTGCAGTTTGGCAATTAGAGGCCAGTCAGTGTTAAGGGCTGGTTTTGTGGTTTGGTGGTTTTGGGGTTTTTTTTGGCCTCAAGTTCTAATTTGCACTCACAGGACTTAAAAACGATTGACCAATAACTTCTGGAGGACAGCATAGTTCAGATATGATGTCATAGATACATCTACAGTGGCAGAAGAAAACCTCAAAAAATAAGAGTAGGCACCACGTTAGGTACAAATACAAATGATCTTGTTCAAAACTCAAGATATCTGATTCCAATTTGATCAAACAAAATTTGGTATTTTTACTGGGAAATGGAGCTTGTAATTCAAAATAACAATGTCTAACAATGTCAAAATTCAGCCTCACATGAGATATCCATGCCCCATACATTTGAACAAATATGGACTTGGACCCAAAACTGTCCTCAAAATTACAGATGTGTGTTTAGTGGTAAAATTATTTTTTATTGACAATGTATGTCATATCCATTTACATTCCAGCCAGCCCTCCAGTACTGAAAACCATATGGCCGTTGTTTTAAACAGGCTGAACTCTTTTCAAAATCCATTATAGCAAGTGTGCTAAAGACCAGCTTTCTGAAACGACTGGAGCGTTTGCTTCGCCCTGTCTACATCAGGAGTTACGTGTGTACAGTGAACTGATGGCTGCTGAGGAAAGCCCAACTTGCTCATCAATAACAGCATAATTTGTTAGGCCACAATAGGCATATTTGATACCCTAAGAATATGGAGATTTCAGACTGAAATGAAATCTTGTCACTGTGTCCATTTATTAAAAACACTTGATGAGGAAGAGGCAAGGCAAAGGGAAATACAGTGTTAGGGTGGCGTCGTGATCCCAAGCTACAGAACAGGACTTGAAAGGAATCCACATCCCGGTGCTTGGTAAAATACTTCCAGAGATGTGAACTTCGTTATGGCTTGTGCCTGCATTGTCCCATTGAGCAGCAATAACAATTACTATAGTTATTGATTATAATAAAGCACAAAGAGCTAACAGCGATATCTGATATCCGATCAGTCTCTCTCCCAAAGAAGCGGCTTTTCTCAGATGATAGTTTTCCTGCCCCATATATCCTTTCTGTGCTGAGAGTCTCACAGCTTCCCAGGATATCTGAGCGGGAACACAGCACCTTGCAGCCCTCCCTGACCATTTAGTAACATCTTTCTAGTGTCACATGTCCCTGTCCCATTCCTGCAGAGCAACACTCTTCAAGCCACTGCTCCCAGTTTATCATAACTGGCTGGAATAATCTTGAAAATTATCACTAAATACTGCATTTCTCATAGAAATATGGTATTCTGGGTTGTCTACTTAATCCTGAGGAGATCAAAGATAGGACTGATTTACAAAAGTCCTGTTGATTTCAATGTGATTGTTTTGCTTAGGATGAGTGCAGAATTTGGCCAGTGTTAATTATTACACCATATAAATGGCAAGGTGATTATTTTCAAACTCTCACTCAGCATGTGGCCAAATGACTCAGCGATTTTATTCAGTTACATCCTTCTGCAGTTAATTACAAATCGTTGGCCCCAAATCACAACCACAGAAAGAAACGAGCACCGCAGCCACAAAGAGAGAAAAACTTGTTTTACAAGGTTCCCAAAGAGTGAGAAACTCAGGTTGGTTGTCTTCAAATACTCACAGGGATACAGAAGAAAATAAACTTGTGGAAACAAGGGAACAATGCATCTTGGGGAAGCCCTGACTTCTTGCACCGTATTATTTTGTGCAATACATTAATGTTAACCTGACACGGCACATAACTGGAGAACTCAAGTTAAATAAATGAAATCAGCTGTCTGACTTCTTTAAGATAAATGATGTTATTACAGCATAATTGTATAACCCCATATAGCTTACAGCAGCAAAAGGATGTGTATTTCACATGCCCTACTATAATTACATTCCCATTATAATTTTGCAGTTAGTTGCTATGAGCTCTGGTCATGAAAACATGCCAATTTTGTATGGGATTGAAGTCTGCCTAATTTTAGCAAATTGAGAGCTGCACAAAAGAAAAGAGATAAATACTATGTTGTTATTTTTCATTAGAGAATTGCTATATTAAGAGGCTGTGATCCAGCTGTGTTTGTTTAAATAAAAGTGTGATTTGAATACCTCCTACAGCTATGTTCCTGCCAATGAATAAAAGATAAAATGCGGCTCTCGTTGGATGTTAGTCTCTGAGTTCTAGCTGACTCAGAGATTTATTGTTTAACATAAGGAAGTGAAAAGCATGTAGAGCAGACCACACACAGGGCTCTTTTGTGTATTGTTTCAAGCCATACCACTAATAGATTTGTTCCACCAAGGCTTGCAGCAATTCAGCTGTGCTAAAATGCTCCACTTAACTGTGAAAAAAATAATAATAAAATAGTAATTATGTCTAGATGGCAAATGCAGCTTAGACCAACATCATGAGTAATGTAAACAGGAACTAATACCATTCAAAGCTGTATGTTATGATCATTATGATAATGAAATTAAGCTTTTATTTCCAAAAAACAAGCCCTTTAACATACTACTCAGTGTCTGTATAAACACACTGACTTCCTCTCATAGCCTGATATGACTCTGAAGGTGCTGAGCTAATATCCTTCTAACAGTATATACATATATCTCTACATATAAATACGTATACAAAATGTACAGTGCACTCCAGTAGCCAGCCTGAAACTTATTGCAGACAACTTGGAACTCATTGTGGGTTGAAAAAGCCTTTTACAATGCAAATAAAATGATGCATATAAATAGTTCTGGCTTTGTAGCTGCTTGTTTTGTAGGTTCCTTCATGGTAATCTTAGATGGAGGCACATCATTCTCAGGGAGCTGATGTGTTTGAATGGATTTCATTATGGGCAAGTGCAGAAGTGAGTGGCTCTGTGCCAGTCAGAACCGACTACCGAAGGGCTGAGGTTGTCAAAGGACTGACTTGGCTGTCTGTGTTCATTTAAATAACACAAGCACCTCCAGTTTGGGGGAAAATAAAAGAAAAAAAAAGAAAAGAAAAAAAAAATGAATGCAAGTCTTCTTCCACTATCATCTTTACATCTTTAATCCACTATCAACTTTAGCAGCTTGGTCTAGTGGAAGGTGTCCCTGCTGATGGCAGGGGGCTTGGAGCTAGATGATCTTTAAGATCCCTTCCAACCCAAACCATTCCATGTTTCTATGATTCTACATCGGATTTACAACTATAATGGATTGATAGTGTATATTATATATGTATGTCTTAGTTCAGTGATGGATAACTGTATTCCAGACTTGGAATAATCTGCTCGGGTGCATTAGAAGGGGTGTGGTTAGTAGGTCAAGAGATGTTCTCCTCCCCCTCCACTCTGCCCTGGTGAGGCCGCATCTGGAATATTGTGTCCAGTTCTGGGCCCCACAGTTCAGGAAGGACAGGGAACTGCTGGAGAGAGTCCAGCGCAGAGCCACCAAGATGATTAAGGGAGTGGAGCATCTCCCTGCTGAGGAAAGGCTGAGGGAGCTGGGGCTCTTTAGCTTGGAGAAGAGGAGACTGAGGGGTGACCTCATTAATGTTTATAAATATGTAAAGGGTGAATGTCAGGAGGATGGAGCCAGGCTCTTCTCAGTGATGCCCAATGACAGGACAAGGGGCAATGGGTGTGAGCTGGAACACAGGAGGTTCTGCTTAAACCTCAGAAGAAACTTCTTCACAGTGAGGGCGATGGAGAACTGGAACAGGCTGCCCAGAGAGGTTGTGGAGTCTCCTTCTCTGGAGACATTCAAAACCCACCTGGACGCCTTTCTAGGTGATCTCATTTAGGTTCCTGCTCTGGCAGGGGGATTGGACTAGATGATCTTCAAGGTCCCTTCCAATCCCTAACATTCTGTGATTCTGGGATTCTGTGTAATTACCTGACTAACAAGAAGGCAGCAATTTCCTTGAATAAAACAGGTCAGAGAGCAGAGTATCCACAGCCAAAATGACTATAGATGGTCAGTTTGAGATTTGAACTATGTATATATCTCTGCCTACTCTGGGGTGAGTGGAAAGCAAGGAGAAAAGCCAGAAACCTGAATCCAGCCACTGCTTTCTGGGCCAAGAGCAAAGTCAGCATGTGAATGGGAGACCCAGCAACACTTGGTGCGGTGCAGGCAAATGACACATTCTCATCTTCTCTCCTCACAGCACTGTAGATGCAGATGATGAACTTACAATTCAGCCCTGAGCTGAAGTCACCAAGTCCCTGGGGCAGAGCAACTGACACACTGCTCTTTGCTCAAGCCTGTGCCTGAAGAACAGCCTGGAGCCTCTGAGTACACTGAAGCTGTAATATGTGTGTTTTGAAGATACAATCTCAGCTCGTTCTACAGGACTTTATGCTTCAAACTCTCAAGAGTCTTAATAACAATATCCTGCCTGCTTTTTATGTAGCACCTGTCAACCCGGAGGGACCAAAAACACTTCAAAAACTCTATGTGGTTGTTGCTGTTAAAAAAACCTCAGGAATCACTGCTTGAGTTGCCTGCAGGAGGCTGAAATGTAGGATATTTAGCATTAAAGAAGAGCAAATAATTAGCTATGAATAATTTATCCCCTCAAATCAGCTCCTTTTTGACTTTATTGAACATCTGCGAATAGGTCTCAGCCTCACTCTTAGCTTTATTTGACGGTTTCATTTCACTTTTTCTTTTTTACATTACTGCATACTTTTATGAACCATCATCTACCTAAAAACACTGAAGAGAGTGGGTAAAAGATGAGCAAAATCTAAATTACCTGACTATAAACATGACAGAAGCCACTAATACTTAACGAGGAGAGACTGAGCTTTTAAAATAAAATTATGGACAAAAGAAATATTGAGTAAAGAGTTGGAAAGAGATGAGCAAGACACGGAGGAGGGTGAATTGTCTAGGAGACAGCTGGACAGAGACATTCTATGGAGGCACTTTAAAGCAATAGCATTTTGGAGCTCTAGGCTGAAGGGGAGAAAGAGGATCTGTGAGAAACTGGAATAAATGTGGTTGTTTGGATATGCATGTCTTGGAGCAGACATCCCAAGGGAAGCTCTAATCATCAGGATGAAAGGAAAGGGAGGTATGAGTAAAATTTAGGGAAGGAGACATCAAACCTGTGGCATGACAGAAGCCGTTTCTGAAGCTATGATTAATTCATAGCTTAAAATGGATTAATTTGGATTTTCTCCCTCCTGCACAGAACTTGTCTATCAACACACTTTGTTTATTTGAGATTGTTTAAAAGTTTTCTGAAAATCCATTTCATTTAGAGGTTGATGATCAGATATTTGGTTTCACATGTTTTCTATTAGACGGTGTCCGTGGTATGTGGGATGGGATGCCCCAAACGTGTGATCCTGATGCTCTCCTAAGCAGGAGGAGGGAAATCATAGCTTGCTATGCAAGCACTTTCTACTACACATGAGCAGCACTGGAATTAAATTCTACCTATTTATATGCAAGGTAAGTGCAGTGAAGAACCTGTTGGATGGCCTTTTTTAAAGCAGTACATATAAGGTTTTCTCTAAGGATAAAATTCAGGAGAACTCCTCAAGACAAGGAGAGGCAGATTTAGAATGATAACCTTAAAAAATGCTCTAAGGAGAGAAGTGGAAGAAAGAACTGCTCTTGACTTCTCCTAATTTCAAAGAAAAGCCTTCCTGTACCTTCCTGGGAATTGCTTGCGATGGAGTACTGTCCCAGGGTCCAAATATCTTTCTTAGATTTGCTATTCCTGGCTGTTTAACATGATCATTTTTGCTATTTGCTGGTTTGCTAGGGATCTGCTACCAGCACAGTAATGCTGACATTTCATTATTTTCTAGGCTTTACTGTTTCAACTCTTCACCTTTTCCCCTCTTTCTTACTGCTGGCAAGGTTTACTTGCGGTTGCAAAAATACCGAGGAGCTGATTTTCTAACTGTGATTGAACTTAAATAAACTGAAAGAAGCAGAACTATTGTAGGATTAAAGCAGTTCAACAGTTTCCAATGTGAAATGATTTAAGTTTTGACACTTATTTCCTCAGCTATCTTTCCTTATCGAAATATACCACAAATAACAGCTCAGTGTGCTAGCGCTGACAGCAGCGCTACTGCCTGCCGGAGGTTGTAGCACCCTTTGCAGGGATCCCATTAGCTGAGCAGCATCTGCCACGCGCAGCCCGACTGCCTTCCTACACGGGCAGGAGATGGCTGGTGAACAGCAGCGGGAGCTGCTGGGAAAGGCTGTGCTTGTGTCCATGCTTCCAACTCCTGCAGCTGCAGATAATCCCAGCACAGAGGCTGAAGCCAGAAGAGACCACAGGTCACCCGTTTCACGTGACACAAAATGCCTGCCAAAGACCACAAGCAAGTTTTGGGTTTTTAGAATCATAGAATCACCTGGTTGGAAAAGACCTCTGAGATCATCAAGTCCAACTGTACCTGTCCACTACTGTTAACTGTATCTTCGAGCACCCCATCTACCCGTCTTTTAAAAACATCAAGGGATGGTGACTCAACCACCTCTCTGGGCAGCCGGTTCCACTGCCTGAGAACCCTTTCAGTGAAGAAGTTATTTCCTGACATCCAATCTGTACCTCCCTTGGCACAACTTTGCTGCAAAGGAATCATAGAATCATAGACTGGTTTGGGTTGGAAGGGACCTTAAAGCTCATCCAGTTCCAACCCCCCTGCCATCAGCAGGGACACCTTCCACTAGACCAGGTTGCTCAAAGCCTCATCCAGCCTGGCCTTCAACACTTCTAGGGAGGGGGCATCCACAACTTCCTTGGGCAACCTGTTCCAGTGTCTCACCACCCTCACAGTGAAGAACTTCTTCCTAATATCTAATCTAAACCTACCCTCTTTCAGCTTAAACCCATTTCCCCTTGAAAGGAATGGAATGTTCTCCGCTGTTGAATGGGAGCAGAAGGGAACAGGACTGACTCCAGAACCCATGAGCTGAGCCAATGCAGCTAAACCCTCTGGTCAACCTGAGCAATGAAGATGCACCTCTACAAACAGGAAAACATCTTTAAATACTAGACTTCTAGATATTCAGTCTAGTCAGATACGTACTACATGGCATACCTAGCCAGTTTCTAGTGTTATCGAGGAAAGCAGAAGCCCTAAAGCAGGGAATTAGTTAAATACCACACAAATATAACACACTTCATGTTCACTGACCAAATCTCTTGTCACCATCCGTTTGCTGATAACGAATCAACGAATCAAACACCCCTAGCTTCATGATCAAAATCAGTGGTTCCAAGATTGCCATTATCCTGGTTTAAAATCTCTTTCATTAATTTATTAAGTTGTTCTTGAAATATTATCCTTTTGGTGAGGCCATTCCAGAATTTCTGGCAGCCACAAACGGTCTTCTAATTCCTAATCTAAAAATATTGAGGACAATATATATTCATTTGATGTTGTATCACATTCATGTGAACTTTCTTTGAGCAGCTAAACAAAACATTCTAATGCTTCACCATAGTGCTAAGGAATAATCATCTGTTACAGCTGCTTCTCAGCAGCATTTATGATAATGCAGCAGAACGGGACTTCATTGTGCTGGGTGCTGCAGAAATACATCGAAACAAACAGCTCCTGCCATTCAGAAAAGAAATCATACACAGAACTTGGGGGGCGAGGAGGAGAGCAATATAATGGTGGATGGATTTTTAATATACTTTTAAAATATGGATATGATTAATCTTTCCTGCCTCTCCAGGTCTCTTTCAACAACTGTTGTTATTATTCTAGAGGTGAAACTGGAGAACCAAAAGGAGACAGTGGCACTCAGTGCACTTATGCATAATGAGAAATAATATAAAAACCAGAGCTGTTTGTATGAGATACTGGTTCATGAGCAACTTGTCCAGGTGCCATGGTGGAGTAGAAGTAGATGGGAACTGCAACGGAAGACACAAGAACATAGTAGGGCCTAAGTTAAGGAAGAACCCAAAAGATTAGATGACATAGTGTGGGTAATGAGGAAAAATAGGATGAATAATTAAAATAACTTGTTGAAGGAATGGGCAAGGAAAATACTCTTTACTGGTGTCATTCCTCTGGAGCAGGTGTCCTTTGGAAAGGAATTAATTCCTTGTTTTCTGGGCCAAAGACTGGAATGAATCAAACCTGATCATCCAGGCTGCAGAGCTGAGCAGCAAGGAACAGTGGTGTAGCCAAGGATCACAAAGAACAAGCAGGATGAGAGAAATACTAAGGATATATCAGGAGTTAACTTCTGTCTATAAAGCATTTCAGCTGTAGCAAAATAGCCAGGAAGCCACATCCATGCACTGAGATGGATGATTGGAAACAGTTCAGAAGCAGAAGGTCAGAGGTTAGCGGGTGTAAAGACAGCAGGTGAATATGCTGAATAGCTGGATTAAAAAATGGGCGAAGGGCATGAGGACAGGACAGGAGAGGGCAATTAAAAGAGCCCTGGGGGCACCCTTACTTGGAGGGAGAAAGAAAGGAGAGGGCACAAAAAGAAGACAAAAAATACACAAACCAAAGGTTTACAGAATAAAAGTAAGAAATCCAGAATGTTTCTTGATGGGAAAAAAATGCTAGCCTATATATATCCTGCCCAAATTTCCACTCTTCATTGTTCTAACTTAATTTTTCACATGGATAAAGGTGTTCCCTGCATATCATTTTTCTATTTGGTTTTATAACATTACCTGCTATACTCCACATAAATGATGAATATTTCCCAAAAATGCCTACTGTACTATATACATCAGTTGATTAAATGCACGAACGTTAGGGATGAGAGATACTGCTCAACAAAGATCTATTATTAATGTTCTTGGATCATCAGTGCAGAACACCACAGTCATTTTCATTTTAAGGTTTTCTCTCTCCTCTCCTTCCACAGAAAGGGTAAGGTTTCTCACAGGCAAGAGCCACAAAGCAGGTTCAAGACAGAGCCTGGCTGGATGTATGGATTTTGGATAGAGTTTTGTTATACCTTACTTCAGCAGAATATCCAAGGCAACAAAGAGAAAGGAAATGTGAAACCGTCCAAAGCACTGGCTGAGCTGTAGCGCCAGGGGGGGAAGAAAGTGCAGAGAGACAGAGAATGCCTGAAATGTCTGCAAAATGTAACTCAATTATCAGAGATCAGCCATAACAAGGAAAAAATCACATAAGGCTGTAAGAGCTATAAGTATCAAATAGTTACGTTTACTGCATTTATAAACAGATATCTTTTGGCAGGAGACTCAAAGAGGCCTCCACAAGGCACGAGAATCTGGGCTTGAATCCATTCACTCTGTGAATTAATTGACTTGGTTTGAACTCTACTGTTTTCAGTTGGAGAATTCACTGTGAACATGTTGTACATATCTCAGATATCAAATAGCAAATGTACTGAAGCCAGATACTGAACTGGAGCCAGAAATTTTTCATTAATCAGTATTGTATGCTTTCTGTGAATAGGAAATAGAACAACAACAAAAAGCAGACAAGAATGGGGAAAATATTTTTCTCTCTCTCCCTGTTTCTACACCCCCACATATGCTATTATTATTACTCTGTATTTACATTATAGTCACACCCAGTGGTTCCAACTGAGGCAGGAGCCCCACGGTGCTAGGTACTGTACAAAATAAATACACTTTAAGAGACAATGGCTGCTCTCAAGAGCTTAAAGTCTAAACAGATGGAATGGATGAGAGAGAGACATAGAAAGATGACCGAGTTGGCCAGAGGTCAGACAGTGGGTCTGTGGAAAAGCTGAGAGTCCTTTTCTGGGGGGAAATTCTGAAATCATTGTCAAAACCTGTATGTTTTAGCGGAGAAAACAGCCCAGACCACACCACAGGCGACCCAGGCTTGCACCTTATTCACCTGGTTCCAGCAGCTCTCCAGTGCTGCAGATCAAAATTCACTTCCAGGCAGAATGGGTACTGAAAATAACAATAACATCTTGTAATATCACAGTCACACACTTCCATGAAAGGGTAGATTTAGCAGGGAACTGAGAGTACGGTAGTCCTCACCACCATCTGACAGAGAAGAGGCTGTCCTCCTCCTGTGCTCCTTCCTAATCCATTAATTTGCTCCTGATTTACACCATCTAAAAGGTCAGACCCAATATCTTCACAACCCAGGAAAGAATGGTGGGTTAAATTACAGTTTCTTTGCAATTCTCCTTGGTAAAGCATAAATAGAGGAGAAGCACCCTACAAATGGCATTGATCACAAACAAGTGCAACCACTCTTTTTCAGCAGCAAGGCAGAAGCCATACATCTTGCAAAGCACCTTCTTTTGCTCAGCAAACCCAGTCACTCCCCATCCCTGCTGTGCACAAGTGTGATGGTAACTGAGCCTGCAGTTACTGTGCATTTGTGTTCTCTGCTTCACTCTCATCTTCCACATAACCTGTCCTGAATAAAGCTTCATTACTGCGTGTTTAGATTGTGATATGTCATGGCCAAAAACATTTCTCTGGAAAAGATGAGAAAATCTGAAGGGATATAGTCTAAATATGTGAAGAATCTGCTGGAATTTGATGATGGCTTCTCTGTCTTGTCTTAGCTTTTTAAGCTACCTATTTGCAAGCCAAATATATACATAAAAGAAAAAGCATATTATACAGTTGCCGGAGGGAAGGATATTTCTACTTATACAAATGAGCAGGGGGAAATGGAGAGAAAGAAGAAGAAGACCATAACCAGGAAAATAAATGAGCAGATGGAGAAAAAAACAAATGAGGAAATAACACCAGGCAGAGTCATGGCTGTGATTCCAGACAGCCCACCTGCAAATGTTTTATGGTGAGCATGCATAAGAACAAGAATATTTCCATTGGCCATCTCTGTGTTTGCCTCCCATTACTGGCACATCCTACTTGCCCTAAATCCTGCCGAATGCTGGAAGAAACACAGAAGCAAGCAAAAAATAACAACACAAAGGATTTATTAATGTCTCTGTGACTTAACGAGGCTGCTGCCAGCAATCCGGGGAAGCCTCTTGGGGAACCCACTGACCCAAAGCTCTCTCCACTTCATTCCCCCCATATTCTGACCCCAAGAATCCCATTAATTTTATCTCCAGCTCTCTCGGAAATCAGGGAAAATTCACAAAATAATTTGACTCCCTAAACCACCTACCTTTGAAATTACATTAATACTTTACAGGTCCAGTTCAGAATAGCGTGATGTAAACAGAAAGACTCCCACTGTATCTTTACCCCAAGAACCAGTACCATAATGCGGTACATAGATTCAATTAATGTAATCTAGCTAAGGAACTCCTAGGAATAAGTTTATTGTTAACCCTGACTAGATAGTGCATGTTAAATTACAACTGCTTTGTCTTCA
>NW_010333791.1:17816-29504 GCF_000700745.2 Antrostomus carolinensis
AAAACCCATCTCTCTCCTCATGGAGATATATGCAGCATTTGAGCGATTGTTTGGAGAAATCTCTCTGTCCTGTTCTGCAGAGCTCATTGCCTGAGATTTGTTAAAGGCTGGTGTTTCTACCTCATCTGGTCAGGAAGCAAGGGTTGCTTTTGATTTCTGAATTTTTCCGGTTTGTATAGAGTGCTCAGAACAGTTACAGCCACATCCACTCCAACTTCCTGGAGTGCAAGAAAATGCATGTCAGCTCCCAGTCCTCCTGCCCAGTAGCCTATTTTACAAATTTAGGAAGGTAGACGAACACCAAGGAAACATAGAAAGAAAACATGAGTACTTCTCCTCCTACCCTGGCCCCAGATTTGCACAATTGTTTGGAACAGGTAGGAAGGAAACCACCGTTTCTCCAAAGGTTGAAATTCACTCCTGCTCCATGCTTATATGCTTATCCTGTTCCTCTTTAATGATGAAAATTATGGATAAATTAAAATGCAGCTTAAGTGTTTAATAATATAAGGAAATGGTCTTGCTTACTTTGAGAAGGAGACTTCTATTTCATTACTCTTTTTTTACTGTGGGTTGTTTTTTTTCAAATGGCCCCCAAAATTACCAAGCTTCCTCAGGCAAGAGGAATACAAGTCACTAAGAATTGAACTCCAAAAACAGTAAGAGACTCTGACATAGCTTTCTATGATTATAAAGTATGCAAACTGTATTCTTCCTTTCAGCACCCATTTAGTCTGTTCCAGAAATAAATATATTTGCTTGTAGCAGAGTCTGAAGAAAGTACAATCAATGGACACGTGCTGTATGTTTGGGTAAGAGAGTCCATTTCCTTTTGTCCTCACCTCCCATTTCTGGTAGTTATATACTTTCAATAAAGTATGACTAAAATCCCTTATTTGACGTGGGGAGATTGCCAGCTGTTGAATCCAAAGCAGTTTAATTTAATCTAGACGACCACTGTCTGGTTTAAATGAAATATGAATATTTATTGTTGCTAAATAATGAATTATTTACATTATTTATATTAGCCAGAAAAAGAGTTGCAAGCATCTTTAAAAGACGAGATAGCTGTGCTGCTGACTGTAAAGAGACAGAAATATAAAAATATTCTCCAAATATTTTATTTATGGATTGAATATACACAGTTTGCATAACGATCTAGTCTTGGGAATATATATATGTATACGAATGTATATATAAATAGGCCCAGAAGAACTGAGAGAAGGGCAATGTTCTTGATCCTGAGGGGATCAGAATGCTGTAGGATGAAAGCCAGGCAAAGTATGAAACAGGCAGATGATAATAAGCAAGAAACTGGGACTGGGATAAAGTTTATGGTCTAAGTGTCCATAAGACAGTGAAAGGAGTGGAAGAAAAGGGAGAATTTAATAGGACTTCAAAAGGAGAAGTCACAGACCCTGGAAAGGAGTGTAGGGTAATTCACTGAAGTACAGTCAAGTAAGAAACAGGGAAGAAATTAGAAGCTGGGAAACTTGTTATAGGTGATGATCCTGAGAAAGGGGAGTCTTTCCATGTGGTCTGTATAGTAGGCAGACAACTTCTGACAACAGCCTGTCTAGAATTTGAAGGGAGGAGCAGGGGTTGCAGGAGTGAAGGCACCCAAGGATTCAGCCTGAATGAGAATGGCTGGAGCGCTGGCTGCAGTCACAGCTTAGCACTAACCAGTGCTCCTAATAAAGAATACATTTAGTTTTGGAAATGTGGAGCCTTCTTGTGTTATTATGCAGCATATTGTAGATACAGAAGTGTCTGGGGTCAGCCTGGTGGCACTCACAGCACAGAGGGGAGTGATGCCATGGGGAAAAAAAAAAAAAAGCAGAGTAAATAGGCAGCGCTCAGATGACTGGGAAATCTGGACACACTTTGAACAGGCAGAAGAAAAGGGTTTGTCTGCATCTTCACCCTTTTGACATTTGGGAAGTATTTTGCTGTGGAGATATGTAGTAACAGAACTGCTTCAGCTAACAGCTAGAAATCTCCAATGCGGATGAAGCATTTTTCCACACATCCTTGTGACCTTGCTCTCAGAGGACATCTTTGAAGGTGAGCAACACAAATGCCCTCTAAGAGTTCATGAGCTTTAAGAAGTGTGAACACAGAGACAGAACAGGGCATGCTAGCTTGACTGTAAAGATCTGCACTTGACTCTAACCAGAGAATGGGATTTTTCTTTGGATTCTTTTGGTTTTCCTGAAAAGAAAAAATTCTAATTTCTACTGAGAATCAAAATGCTAACATTAAACAAATGGCCAAGGAGAAACTGATGCACAAGTTGTTTTGTTATGCCAATATGAAGGACAACTGATGCTAAATAATGCAGCAAACATCCAGGATTATTTTTAAATCTTAGAAAAGGCCAGTCACTGACACGACAGTTAGAAAAAATGCTTATGAATAGAACATTCCTTAAAAAACTATTACAGAGTTCCCTGCATTTGTTTTAGGACTTGTCTGCACTTAAAGTTAATTTGACCTAGAGTTGATGTGAATTTTGAAAGCAAAAGCCATTTCTGAGCAATTCCATGCTAGGCAAGCCACAATCACATACTTACAGAGCCCCCACTATCTTATCACTACAACATTGCTGTGTTAGATACTGGGCAAACATGGGGAGTGACTAGCACAGGACTGTGACTGTCTTGCTGAAACCATCCAACATCCTATTTTAACTTTCTGCACTTTCTTGAGGTGGTTAGCAGTCTGATGATCCTCCTTTAAAACATACTGCCCACAGAAGAAGCACTATGCACATTCCTGACCTACAATGGTGAATGAGATGGCTGGAAGGAAGGAAGATGGGATTGTTTCTCCTCACTGTTGTGAATCTAGGAGGTGCTGAGAACAGCCTCAGCTCATCCACATTTTCCTTCTCTTAGCGAGTGTGTGACCTGTTCAGTGAAAACATACAACACATTATGTAGCTGCCACTAGTAACAGAATTCTAGTCTTGAAACTAAAAAGGTCGAATTAATATTAATTATCTTATAGGTATCAAGCTATATGCCATATATATATTTCTGCTAAAGGTCAATATGGCATTCCTTCATTTTATATCCATCTGCTTCATTAGGTAAAGAAAAATAAGCTAGATATAATGGATTTTTTTCTAGTTTTAATCAACAATTTCATCAAAAGCACATTTTTCACCTGTGATAACAACATAATGGAAAACTAGATCAATACATTAATTATACCCACTGCTTTCTAAACTCTTTTTTTTTAAAATGAGTTACGGTAAGTGTTGTTGTGGAAATTGGATAGAAAAACTACACAACTAAAAGATACTACCTTTCAGTGTCAGGCAAATGGAGTCAAAAATACGTCTGCCTATTTTTATTTTTCAAAGACATTCATTATTATTCCATATAAAAGATCAGAAATTAGGAGACCACTAAATGTGATCTATTGAATTTGCTATTGTGGACCACACAACAGCAAATAAGCAGTGTAACTGATTTTACTAGCACATTCTGCAGAACAGGATGAAGTAACAGACTGCTACATGACAAAAATGGTAACCATATTATTAATCTAGGGAAAACCCAAAATCTTTACTTCATGGGAACTCCTCCTCAGTACATTATGGTGAAGATGAATATAATAATCTTCTTCAACCATCTGAAGTTCTGTGACCAACACAAAGAGAGAGGCAAGGCAGCTGTCAGAGTTGTAGGGAAGCATCTCTACAGCTGGGTTATTTTCTTGTTAGGAAAACCATTTCCACACTGAAAGGCTTATTTGTCTCCCAGAATGCTGAGTTCTTATAAGCCTAGAAAGTGGAAAACAGCTAGAAATCAGCTGAAATTTCTCTGCAGACCTTAGCAGAGTTTGAAAAATATTTCTTCTCCAGGGAAAGTGGAAGCTGCAGTTCTCCCCAGTTTGCTCGCCTTGCTATCTCCCCTAGTAACACACCATCGACAGTCACAGCTCCTCATACATCTTGTAAGTGGTTTTTTGTACAATAGAGCACAGTGCAAAGAGCCCCAGATAAGCACCAGCTTGGGCCAGTAAATCCCTACTCAGTACTTACACAAAACAGAACCAGAAGCAGCTGTGCCTTGGGGATTGAGCTTAGTAATTTGGATGCAAAATTGAAGAAATATAGCTGGACAGATTCAGATCCAGCTCAGAGAGAGAGATGGGAGTGCCTTTACCTTCTGCCTCAGTAATCCAGTTCTGGAGTTAGTCTGCACAAAATGAACTAGAACATCTCTAATCTGCAATCTAAGTAAACTTTACATATGTACTATTAACTACTCTCTGTTCCTTACTCTGTACCCAGTTTCCTTACCCCAAAAGATCTTCCACCTGGTTGTTTCCCAGCTCTGGACAATATTGGGAAGACTGAAAACATAGCAAGAGATGGATTCAGCAAAAAAAGGAACAAGATAGTCTGAGCTGACAACCCTTCCGTGCCAAAGTCTATTCAGCATCATGCCATCATTTCTCCTTGATTCTCCCAATAACCAAAACCAACATATCTTTAACATTTATTTCTTAATATGCTCACTTATCTTAATTGCCAGCTGAAAAAGGAGAGCAAGTCCTACATTATCTCCCTCTCCTTGCAGGGCTCACTGGTTAATTCCCAAAGACATCTTGCTTCCAGGCATTCCCTGAAGCTTTCTGATGCAGAAGTCTACACCATTTGGGGAGGTTTAATTTCATAGACTAGTATGACATGATCCTGATCCTCTGACCTGAATGACAGGTCAAATTTGAAAACATCTGGGCCTAGATTCTTTGCTGGTTGTGGGGAAAGCAGAGAATTGACTCTAATCTTCCGACTGAGGAGTGAGGGGGACCCTCTGCAAGTATTAAACAAACAGTTGTGTGAGCAGTGGAATGAATTAAACCTGGTTTCTCATGAATTTGAGGTGCATAAAAATATGACCTTGGACTGAAGCTTTTCTGTATAGTGGTGTTATTTACTGCAGCTCTCACCTCTCTGGATTCTCTGGAGCCTCATAAGATAAAAGTTCATGCTGCAGCCTTCCCTCATCTGGGCAACATCAAATTTTTTTTTGTTCATCTATCTGGCCACTTATTTTCATGAAATGTATTAGAACCCAGTTACTTTGAAACTTCTGTCATTTTGTCACACTTGATTGGAAAAGGCCACTAGATTCAAAATTTATTAGGGGGTACACAAGGACAGATACATGCACAGAGACAGCCTGATCACAGATGCCTTGTTTCCATAGGAAACCAAACTAAAAATAGACAGTTTCCTAAGTGTTAAAGATGGAATTTTTATTTGTTTTTGCAGTTGGGAACCAAACAGACCCACTATTCACATGGCTGTAGCACATGAGAAATTGGAAAGAAAAGTAATCTTCATTTTTCTGATAGATGCCTCAACACAGTGACCAGTGACACAACAGTCAAGTGTCCAAAGGATGCAATCTGCTGGGCTGGATGACAGGTTGTCTGTATGGCAGTATAGATTTTTTTTTTCTACGTAGCAATATCTCTGAAATCATTTGGTAAGCATGGAGAACTCTATTTGCTAGAAATACAACACATGATGACATCAGTTTGTGTAAATATCTTTGTTTTGAATGATCCAGGCACTAATAAGGTCTCTATTTGGTTTTTCATTCATCAAAAAATGATAAAACAGATGTTAGCAATTCATTTTCCCCTATAAATTGCTAAGTACCAACCTCAACGTGGCATGAGGCAGCAATTGATAGCTAGGCATACCACAACTGAGAAAGCACAGCTTTCTTTTGTAATCAAAATAATACGGCCATTATAGCATGCGTATGAGCTGTGCAGTGCAACCTTTGGCTGCATCCTCACTGAAGCTGACATTTTTACATACGAATGTCTTTAATGTATTTGAGGTGTTTGATCTGAATCACTTAGGGATATTACATAAAGAAGTATATAGAAGTGAGGTGAGCCTCTCAAGCGACGGATAGGAGAGATGGAGAGAGAGAGTGACTGACAACTCAGGCTATCTGTGTATCATCCAGCTAAACACACAGGGATCTTAGGACCACAAGAACTGTATAAATACAGATAATCTGAGAACACTGAAGAGTCTCAAAACAGAAAACTATTTTTAAGGTGTAGTAACAATGCAGAAATAATAACTTCTGTAGCATCTTATATGGCAGCATGTGAGATCATTGCATGAAAATAACTTTCTTAAAAGTACTTTTCTTGGGACTGAAACTGCGGGTGGCAAAGGCTGGTTGTGCTTATTGCTACCACTGCACCTCAGGTGAGATACAATGGCCAATAATTTGCTAAGAAGCAGAGCAAACCCTTACAGCTCTATGGAAATAGAGATGTCTTGGTCACTACCACAGTAGATACAGATAGAAATTTCACAGAAAGCAGTGTCATGGCATTCATTTATATACACACCTTCATGCAGCAGCACACAGCAACGTAACACAGTGTGGAGTCTCAAACAGCCATGCAACTCAGAAATGGCTGCTACTGAGCTTAAAATTTACTGTGACCTCCTTCCCCTTCTCACATCAGACCCACTCAAGATCATAGAATCATAGAATTATAGAATGGTTAGGATTGGAATGGACCTTAAAGATCATCCAGTTCCAACCCCCCTGCCATCAGCAGGGACATCTTCCACTAGATCAGGTTGCTCAAAGCCTCATCCAGCCTGGCCTTAACATCCTTTATGTTACCAGAAACCTATAAGGAACCTTAGTCCTGAGAATCACACTTGTGGCTTTTAATGATTTTTAAGGCTTTTAAGGAGGGGTTTTCAGGCTTACCCAGTGTGACCCCCCATCCCTCCCTCAGCAGCCATAGCAAACAAATTCCAGTGGCTGCTTCCTCCTCCTGCATGGGGCAGGTACCGGCAGCCACAGGTTTCAAGTTGTGTGAACTAATGTAGCTGTATAATAACCCCACAGCAATGAACACTCACCTTGTGGGCATAGGGTGCTCAGGGTCCCCTCAGGCGGCACGTAGCCTGCCCTGGGCTGGGTTACAGCAGGGGAAGCCATGTTGTCACGATGCTCCTCGTCTTCCTGCCACAGCCTTGCTTTAGGGAACAGAAAGATGTCCTGAAGAAAGAAAGCGGGAACATGGGGGTTGGTGTGAGACCCCAGGCAAGGGAGTGAGTGAGGAGCTGAGGAGGGGAGGTCTCCGCTGGCTGGTGAGGCAGGAGGGAGGGAGCCAGGCGCCTGAGGGAGCGCGGCTGCCTGCCGCCATGATGGCAGTTGGGGGAAGGTCCTGCCCTCTGCTCCTAAGTGAGTTGAAAGTCATGTCTGAAAACTTTTTTTTTTGCGCCACAGTTTGGAGGCTGGGTAGAGAAAAGGTTAGGAAGTGCTAGCTTAAATCCAGGATGGAGTTTTTCAAGGATAGGTTGTTACGCACAGATTGATGCCACACTGTTGTCACCATGCCAGGGGTAGTTTTAGCTGTCAGCTCTGTCAGAGTCTGCCAACCAACTTTAACTTGTTTTCTGACTTTTCCAAATGTTTTCCAAGTTTTTGCTTGCTGTGCTGAGGATAAATTGTCCCTCAGTTTCTTTAAAACCACATTTGTTTACTTGTTTCCTTTTAGTTTCAATTTCTTTCTGTGGTTTTCCCTTTTTGGGGGGAGAAAAAAAAGCATAAACCCTCCACCCAGTCATAATATAAACAAAGTTCACCAAAGCTGTCTCATAAACCATAAGGTTTTCCTCATCTACCAGGGGTCACTCTTGTGCAATGCACACTTGCCTCCCTCCTGAGCTGAGGGTGCCTCCACCATGGCCCTACCCAAGGTGATGGACTGGACAGCACACGCGGCTACTCAGGAATAAATTGTTACAACAACTTTTTTATGTAATTTCCTCCAGGTGAAGACCTCTTTCGTCTGGAATGGACATTTTTGAGGAAAAATCTTCTAGTTTGGTCAGAATTCTCTGCCACGCAAGCAAGAGATTCGAACAGGTGAGCTACAATCCTGCAGCTTTTCTCTCCTTCCCAGAGCCAGACTCTTCCCACTCTGGTCTGATAGTGAATAACTCCATTTGGGAAAACAAATCTCTCATTGCAAACACAGTAATTACAGTGAAATACCATTTAAGGAATGTTAAAAGGACAGGGGACTTCAAAGACTGAAACATTAGAAAGCTGAAATAAAGATTGTGCAACTTCTGTGTATGCATTATGCTACATTTACTTGAGTGCACGGGTTTTTATTCACATATAAGATGGATGGTACAGACATACTTCTGTTTTTCCTCAGAGCCTAATGTGTGGTCTCAGGCCTTCTTTACTGCCTAGAGTTATTAATTTCCTCTTCAGCTCTTTTACAGCACTTTTTACAGTAACATTTATATACGTGACAAATGAGATTTAATTTATTTTTGTTATGCCACCAGAAGGTGAAGGGAAATGAGGTACAGAAAGAAAAAAGGAAAAGCATACTTATGTAAGATTATAAGTATTTTAGAATACTTACCATTACAACTTCATATTAATACACTAATTTGGGGTTAACGACAGAAAATGGGTTCTTATGATCACTGTTTTCTTAAAATGCAGCAAGGTAAAAATCTGGAGCAATTGGATCACCGGAGTGACCTTTGTTAGTTATTGATGTCAGTTATTTTCCTTCTTGGAATCCACTGAATTCACAGTAATAATATGTACAAAAAAGAATTTTAGATTCTGGCTACTTTCTATTTTCAGTGTATCTTAAAAAATACATCTTTTCAATGTATTCTTATATGATACTGCTTTTTTTCTGAGTTTATTATAATTGTTTTGTGGAAATACACAGGTTAAACTTCACATGCTTCTAGCATGTCCCTCTTTTGTCCACAGCTTCAGCTAGTTCAGTTCTTCAGTGTATCTAACCCTTGACTATCATTCTGGGCCCTCTTAAAATGAGGTACGTATAAGTGACCATATATCATTGACTGTGTAATTTGCCTGTCCCCAAATGATGACTTTAATAATGGCACTTAAAGAATCCAGATCTAAATCTTAAGTGGATTTAACTTTCCTACCATCTCTACCTCATTTATTACCTGCAGTTTCTCAATATGTGGAGATCCAGGAGAGTCTACCTCACTATACAATCGCAAAGTAGATCAGAATAAGGCATGATCTCGACTTGAAAAAACTAGTGTGTGGTTATGTTATTAAAGATATAATGCATATGAACAGGGAGAATTCAATTTCAACTGAAGGAGTAACATTGATTCTTAATCTCTTTTCCCATGAGTCCTTGAAATTGAAATATGTATAATTTTAGTATCGTTTCTGCCTGTCATCTTTCTAAAAGGCTCATAAATAAAATGGAACACAGATCTTGCATGACACTTGACATACCTGTGGGTCACTTCTGAGTCTGGGACCTTTTGTACAGTACCATGCACTTCCCTGTCTGAGCTCATGGAACAATTAACAGCAGTGCCAGCTTTTACATGTGCTTTCCCCATTGGCTTCCAGCTGCAGTTTGCTCTGCTTACATCTCTTCCATAGCCAGCCTCTTCCTTCTTTCCTTCCACCTAGTGGTGTTCCCTCCTGTGTTTGGTCCCACATACTCCTTCAGTCTGCCTCCTCTCTCTACCAGCACTCAGTCTTTTTTGGTCCTTGGCTCCAGTTTTTATCTCTTTATTCAGTCTCCCAACACCTTGAGTCTGTTTCATTCTTTCACCCACCAGGCTGCAGCTCTGGGCGATGACTCCTTCAGGCTCTTTGCCCCGGTTATTTTACATGAGACAGGCTCATGTATTTTTTCTGTACTTTGAGCTTAGGCAGGACAGGAGGCCTTTCTCAAAAGGGAAAGTTGTTAGGCAACAGGGATGAATGACTGAGCATTCCTAACTTTCTATTTCACTTTAATTTAATCCTTTTTATTAAAAGGCACAGAAAGATTTACCCTTGGAATACCACCTTCTGATTGTCTGCATCCCCCTCAGTACAAACAGCTCCTGTCCTTTTTTGCCTTGCCAGCTTGTCAGACCTGTTTTGTTGTTTTTTCTAACCTGTGAGTGTCTCTGGGTTAGGGCTTGTTCAGTGAGATACTAGAAACAAGATCTATAAAAGGCTTTTCTCTCTACCACAGTACAGAAAGTTAGGCTTGTCCTCTCAGGTATGTCTTGGAAAATTAATCAGAAGGAATTTTGAAAATGGATTAGTGTAAATGTAGCGATGGAGGGTAGAAGTGTATAAACAAAAATTCCAGCATAGATTTAAGTGTGAAGTTGATGGACAGAAGCTGCTCTGCAGTAGCTGCCTGTGTGCTTGTTGTTACTCTATTGTAAATGAAATATAACATAGCCCTGTGTGAAACAAACTATTTCACATTTACCTTTACAGACTCACTTGCATATTGGCAGCAATTATAGTTGATAAATTCACATTCAAGCTTAAGTCGCTGTCATTTATTTCTAGACCTGTATGAGAATGAAGTGGCCCTACTTTGTAAGTGTTGCACTTTGCAAGTAAGGTCATTGTTATTCTGCGTCCACCAAGTGTTTTATGAAGGGTAACAGATCCACTGTAAATTCACATTTCTAGTCAACTCAGATTTCTTTTCATAAACATTGCCAAGTAAACAAACACTTTTCCACCTCTTTTAGAGCCATCATCCTTGGAGGAAGTTGTCATATTGTGATCCAGATCTACAAGTGGACCTCTCTTTGACGGCAGTGGTAAGTCTAAGGCAGAACTATCAGGGTTTTCTCACTCCAAGTCATATAAAGCATAAGAGTAAAACATGCAAGAGGAGGTTTTACATGATATATCACAAAATGTGGTTTGGCACCAAGCACAGTAACAGTTTAGGGAACAGGCTGTTCTTTAAATAATATGCTTTTGTTTTCATGTTTTAGTTCTTCATGCTGCTGATTTACAGCAAAGGCTTTTTTCCTCAAAAAAGCAGACCCACATCTAATGCATCAAAACAACTCAGTATGTGGTTTCGTTGTGAAACATTTCAATAAATCATTCAGCTTTCTCAGGAGTATTTCTAGAATTCACATTGGAATAGGATTGTGGGGTGGGTTTTTTTTTTTTTCATTTCAACCATGGGCTGGATTTTCAAATGTTGATGCGTGCAGATGTACACGCACAAATTCACATGCCTGGCTTTGAAAATCTGATCTTAAACACACACCAGGTGAGTAAATGATGTGGGAGACTGAAGGAAAATTTTAGTGTTCAGCTAAAAGTATCAAAAAAACTGAGACCTGAGCGGTGCCTGTTACCAAGCTTTAGCAGAGGTCAAGGGGGTGACTGGTAATTGGCACCTTTTGGATCTGATGTCATTGTGTAGCTAAATACAAACCCATCAGCTAATCCTAAAAAAAAAACCCACCAGAGGTTCAAAGCTGCATGTAATATTTTTGTCTGGTTTTTTATCTCTGTTCTCTTTCATAAGGAAGTTTATTTTCTGACAGTCTTACTAGGTGTTTATGCTGAAGACACTGTAATAACTATCGAGAAATGTCAAAATGTCTGATTTAAAGTCACTAGTAGTATTATAGGTACAGTGTGTATTATATAGTGTACAGTGAGAATACCCTGGGAGGGGGTTATTGTTTGATCTTGCCACTATAGTCAGCTCTCTGGTTTTCTGTTTGCCATGTGTTGCAAAAAAATAGCTGAGTGATCAACAGATTTTACAATTGCACCACAAAAATGAAAATTAAATTATTATTATTTTTTAATTTGCTCTGAAGCA